>NC_041395.2:118918629-119146129 GCF_900747795.2 Erpetoichthys calabaricus
ATTTTTTAATAGACAAGAGAGTAATCAATTTGTGTTCATCATTTTGACATTTGTCAAAGCAATTAGTTGTCATTTCAGTAGGTGTTCATGGAAAGCATGTCTGTATACTTGTCCCTGATAGTGTCTGTCCGTGTGTGCTTTGCTATTTAGAAGCCATTCTTTCCATAATGAAAGGGATGTTTTTAACAGATCTTCTTGCTTCGAGTCAGAAAAATGACAAACTGTCATTCTGAGTAAACATGCTTTTAGTATCCTAATGTACTGTTAATGCAAGCCTTTATCTGGCACTAAACCATGAGATGCATTGTAAAGCATTTGGCATATAGCATATAAGGGCTTTTATACCCAGAGTACTTGATTTAAAGACATTCAAGATGTAGAATCAGACAGTAAAAATGCTCTAGAGTACTTTTTTTTTTTGCCCAACTACAGAACGTTGCTATTTAGTAATGTTTTAATAAAAACTTGTCTGTTTGTGTAATTGTACATAAAAACATAAAAAAGGAAACCTTAAACATTTTTATAAAATGCTGCAGTTAACCAGAAAATCAAGTTAAATAATTTTAATAAAAATTGGCACTTCTAACTAACAATCTTAAGTGATTTCGACAGGAACCATGTGCCTAAAAAAAATAAAGAAATTAAAAACTGTGCCCTATCATAGGACTGTACTGCGGTTAAGTAAATCCAAAGAAAAAGCATTTGTTCTGAGGTTTTAAGCCAAACACAGCAACAAGCAGTATCCTTAACAATCTGCAGCCTAACACAGCGACTTACATTCAATAATTTTACTGTATAAAAACTGATTGAATAGTCTTAAACCTATTCAGATCAGTGCAATATTGTTTGTTGAAGAATTCACTAAATGTTTCTTTAAATTACAAATTATTTAAAAATCATAAAATCTGTTCCTGAGCCTTGCATGTTCATTTAGGGTTTCTTCCTGCAGTTCAAAGACACAGTGCTCACAGTTCCAAAAAATGAGATATGCTATTTGAAGTAAAGCTGCACCTTTAAATTTGGATAAAGAGAACTGCCTCTGTTATCTTGTATCAAGTGTTTTAACTTAATTTTTTGACATCTACATGAACAAACTTGATTCTGTTGTCTTTTAAAATACCCATAGTGCACATCTGTATATCCATTTAGGAAGCTGAAGAATTGTTAATTCACTTTTCTTAACCTGTTGGTTGGATTACTGCACCCATGTCTTCAATCTCCTTCCCATAACAGTTTTATTATTGAACACCTAATCAAGTCACCAGTACCTGTTGATCATTATTACCATATAACCCTCCACCCCCTCACTGCAGTTCAAAGTACTCTTGAGGACTTTGATATTCAGATTAAGAGATACTCCTGTGTATTTGTTTTCATACCAAGTGTGCCTCTTTGTATGGTTTTTTGATGTTCCAACATTCTTAATATTTATTTTAAAATTTATAAAAATTCTTTTTTGTTTTATTTTTGCATTATTCAAGAATTTTATACTATGGCTATCAGATTGTCTCCCCTAGCTATTTTCAGATGGCCCAAAAAATCTGTTTACTTGTGAATTATGTTATTATGGTTTTGCACTAATACTAATAGAATAAACATATTTCATTTATTTATAGTACTTGTTAACCCTTGGTTTAATCAGGCTTGTATGTTTATTTATTTAAATCTGTACTATTAATTATGGTTTAGACCTAAGAAAGAAAAACTCTAATCAATCTGTTCAATTTACGTAACCTTGTACAGGTTTGTGAGCTAAATTCACCAGCATCAAATCCAAGATGATAGGGATGTAGGCGTACACAATAATACATATCCAGATTTCAAGGATATATGTTTTTGATACTATATATCTTTTCCAGTTCAACCTATAGTCTGATTTAAGGGAAAAATACATATTTTGAACAGTTAGCAGCTGTACATAAAAAAGTCATTTATTCCTCAGTGAATTTTAATTATGTAGGAACAGGCAAAGATTGAAGAAGTTAATTTAGCCTCCGTTTTTATTTTTTTAGACAGATCTTCCATGAACACTATAAACCTAAACAAAAATAAGGCTCACATGCAAACTAAACACAGAAATAAACTGAAATACACAGGCTCTATGTCTCATATGGCCAGGTCCCTAACTGTGAATACCTTCAAATTTAGGGCTAGACACAACAACAATGATCTTATTCAGTCAATGTAAAGTCCTTCTGTTCAATTAACTGGTAGGGCATTTAATTACTGGTCTCATCTTGCAATAGTTCATTTACTGACTTCAAGAAAGTGTCTGCACTAAAGATTGTGGTGCCATGCTAACTGTGAGGACACCATAATATTCCACTGACTTTTGTATATGATCATTGTTTTATTGAGTTGAACAAAAGCAAAAGAGAAATAAGCAATTCAAACTAACTTGAATGGAATAGACAAAAATAAAAAAATAAAACAGGTCAACTCTCCCCACCACTAACCCACCTTGTGAGGATGTTGCTTAGATCAGCCTGGACTACTGCATATATATATATACAGCAAGTGTGATTCCCAGAGCGGTAAGGCAGTAACAACGCAGGACCCAGTGGTTGAAAAACACTGTATAAATGTACAGTTATTTGTATAAGCAGATATGGAATCATAAGAGCTAAATAAAGTAAGATTATGGGAAATACCTGGGGTGGGGGGCATTATCCAAAAAATACAAAGATATATTTAGTATAAAAAATAATTTTTTGGAGATATCCTGTACATAATAAAAAAAAAAAACTATCTTTCTATCTATAAAGTATCTATCGATCTATCTAATAGGGTGCTCAGATGAAAATGTGAAGGGTTAGAGAATTTAGAGAGAGAGAGATTGAAGTATAAGGGTATAAAGAGAAGCCATGTCTGGCACCTTTATAAGTGTAAAAAAGTTCATAGATTTCAGAACAGGTAAATAGGATTGCTGAAAGGGGGAAATCGAGAGTCTTCAGCATTAATGAATTCAATCCCCACTCCCGTCAAACCTAGAACCGGAGAAGAAAATGTCCAGTTTCTTCTGCCAAAACTCTTCTCTGAATCTAGTGAGTAGGGAGTTCAGAGATGGTAAACTTAGAGTTGCATCAGTAATATAAATGAAATGTGTTAAAGATGTGTTGCAGTGATCTTAAGAACAATTCAGGAAAGGTAACTTGTGTTTCTTTTCTGAACTAGCAGACGTTTGTAGTCTCTATACCTATATTTTGGAGATGATTATTAAATAACTGCCTTGGATCAATTATTATTTTTTCAACAATAATACATATCCTTTCTTGTGTTGCAACTCACCTACATCAGTGCACTCTTGACAAATGTGACACTGTTTTTTCCTCTCCAAGTAATGCTTCTGACAATCTGTAGATCACCTCATGGCCTATATTGTCAGTGTGTGTTTCTTTCTTGCTTCATAAATTTTGAGCATTGTTTCCAAAACTCTTTGACATTTTGAAGGTGCATCACACAATAACAACAATATCTGTTTAGATTGCCTAGTGGAATATGAAATAAGTTCCCTTGAAGTGCCTGTGGTTTATAGACAGCAGTACCAGGTTTATTTGGTACCTTCAGGTATGTGACAATTATTCTTGAGGTACAGCATCTTGATGAGAGAGTAACATGTAAAATGAACTGCTGCACAATTCAGTAACACATTTTTAGAGAGTCATAGAGAGTAGGCCTTTAGTATCAAGCCTCCTGTATAACTGTGTTGATTACAAGGCTGCCGGGATGCAAGACTCCAACAACTTCCTGAATGATTTTGATCCTAGTACTATTCTTTGAAATCATTCACATTACAGAGTATAGGTCCACCCACAATCACAAAAATAAACCATGGCTTTTCTTTGTTTCATAACGTCTTAACTTTTACAGGAAATCAGGACCATATATTTCTGAAATCATACAGTAGTACATAAGTAAAACCAGAAATGGGAAGTGTCAAAATCAAAATTTATTTAAAAAGAAAATATAAATTTGATGAATTACACACAGCAATTATAGAATTGTAGACATTAAAATTGTGACGGTGGTGATGATGATAACAATTCTTTGCATTTCATGAGGAAGATTCTGTAGGAGGAATTAATTTTAATAATGATAATTGTAAAATTTCAGGGTTATTAATTTTGTAATTTACAAGAACATGTACTGAGCATATTTACATGTTGTCATTGATTGAGAGGAATGCACAAGACTAAGAATGTAGTTGAGAGTGCTTTACGAGAAGTAGTTACATGCTAAGAAAAACAGATTAAATTTAGACATGATTAATAATGAATAAATAGTATACAGCACTGCCGCCTCCCAGTTAGGAGACCCGGGTTCGCTTCCCGGGTCCTCCCTGCGTGGAGTTTGCATGTTCTCCCCGTGTCTGCGTGGATTTCCTCCGGGTACTCCGGGTTCCTCCCACAGTCCCATGACATGCAGGTTAGGTGCATTGGTGATTCTAAATTGTCCATAGTGTGTGCTTGGTGTGTGTGTGTGTATGCGTGCCCTGCAGTGGGCTGGCACCCTGCCTGGGGTTTGTTTCCTGCCTTGTGCCCTGTGTTGGCTGGGATTGGCTCCAGCAGACCCCCGTGACCCTGTAGTTCGGATATAGCGGGTTGGATAATGGTTGGATGGATAGTATACAAAATACAAATAATGTATTTATAATGTAATGCGAATTTAAATGTCAAATTCATAATTGTAAACAAAATAACAGGCACACGATGGCACCAAAAGCAACAAAATGCAGCTGTTGGAGTGAGGCTCTGAAGAGAGGCTGGGCTACAGGATGGACATGTGTCCAGCAAGTTGCTCATACCCTAATGAGATATCTCCTTCCAGGAATTCCCCTTCCTTTATAGTATGTAGAGCAGAATGGGTGGAGTTAGTTGTTCTCCATTTTCTTGGAGCTGTGAGTAGAAAAGAGATAAGGCATTTTGTGAGCATGCACTCTTGTGTCCCGGGGTTGTAGTGCTTGCATTTGATGTGCCCAGAAGATATCCCACTGACATGCATACATGACAGTGTATTGAGTATAGCATATTTAACAGTGAGGCTAGAGGTGGGCAGTATGACCAAAATTCTATATCACGGTATTTTTCTAAATTCTGCCGGTTTCACCTTATTAGACAGTATTTTTTTCCCCATGCATGAGTGGATGTTAACCACATTTTCCACTGCAATTACTGCAGTAGACTGGCTAAGAATAACCTATTAGACTGTTATGAGAATTGTACATTGTACAAAAAGACATTTTAATGTGCACACAAGTATTAATCCAGGTTTGCATGGCCCCATAAAGTGATAGTTTTCAAGGGGGTGGCACTAAAGAGAAGGAATCACATTGCATGACAGATGCAGTCAAAATATAAAACCTTTAATTGAACAAATTTTGCAAAAGCTTAAACTATGATTTTGACAACATATTTTCAACCATCTAAAGAGGCATTTAGACTTAGTAAAATATCCAGAGGTGTTTGTCAAAAGTTGGATTGCACTGAACACGTCTTGGAAAAGGAATACAGTAATCCCTCGCTATATCGCGCTTCGCCTTTCGCGGCTTCACTCCATCGCGGATTTTATATGTAAGCATATTTAAATATATATCGCGGATTTTTCGCTGCTTCGCGGGTTTTTGAGGACAATGGGTCTTTTAATTTCTGGTACATGCTTCCTCAGTTGGTTTGCCCAGTTGATTTCATACAAGGGATGCTATTGGCAGATGGCTGAGAAGCTACCCAGCTTACTTTTCTCTGTCTCTTGCGCTGACTATCTGTGATCCTGACGTAGGGGGTGTGAGCAGGGGGGCTGTTTGCACACCTAGACGATACGGACGCTCGTCTAAAAATGCTGAAAGATTATCTTCACTTTGCTACCTTCTGTGTGCAGCTTTTAAGTATGCTGCACGGTGCTTCGCATACTTAAAAGCTCAAAGGGCACGTATTGATTTTTTAATCTGTCTCTCTCTATCTCTCTCTAACTCTCTCTCTCTCTCTCTCTGCTCCTGACGGAGGGGGTGTGAGCTGCCGCCTTCAACAGCTTTGTGCCGCGGTGCTTCGCATACTTACAAGCCAAACAGCCATATTGATTTATTTGCTCCTTTGAAGAGGAAGATATGTTTGCATTCTTTTAATTGTGAGACTGAACTGTCATCTCTGTCTTGTCATGGAGCACAGTTTAAACTTTTGAAAAAGAGACAAATGTTTGTTTGCAGTGTTTGAATAACGTTCCTGTCTCTCTACAACCTCCTGTGTTTCTGCGCAAATCTGTGACCCAAGCATGACAATATAAAAATAACCATATAAACATATGGTTTCTACTTCGCGGATTTTCTTATTTCGCGGGTGGCTCTGGAACGCAACCCCCGCGATGGAGGAGGGATTACTGTAAATAGTAAATATTTTTTGTAAACCAACTACAGTAATCCCTCCTCCATCGCGGGGGTTGCGTTCCAGAGCCACCCGCGAAATAAGAAAATCCGCGAAGTAGAAACCATATGTTTATATGGTTATTTTTATATTGTCATGCTTGGGTCACAGATTTGCGCAGAAACACAGGAGGTTGTAGAGAGACAGGAACGTTATTCAAACACTGCAAACAAACATTTGTCTCTTTTTCAAAAGTTTAAACTGTGCTCCATGACAAGACAGAGATGACAGTTCTGTCTCACAATTAAAAGAATGCAAACATATCTTCCTCTTTAAAGGAGTGCGTGTCAGGAGCGCAGACTGTCAGAAACAAAGAGTAGAGAAAAGCCAAGCAAAATGACACCTTTTATTAGCTAACTAAAAAGATTACAATATGCAAGCTTTCGAGGCAACTCAGGCCCCTTCTTCAGGCAAGAGAGGACAGCAAACAAATCAATAGGGCTGTTTGGCTTTTAAGTATGCGAAGCACCGCCGGTACAAAGCTGTTGAAGGCGGCAGCTCACACCCCCTCTGTCAGGAGCAGGGAGAGAGAGAGAGAGAGAGACAGAGAAAAACAAAGTCAAAAATCAATACGTGCCCTTTGAGCTTTTAAGTATGCGAAGCACCGTGCAGCATGTCGCTTCACGAAGCAGCTGCACACAGAAGGTAGCAACGTGAAGATAATCTTTCAGCATTTTTAGACGAGCGTCCGTATCGTCTAGGTGTGCGAACAGCCCCCCTGCTCACACCCCCTACGTCAGGATCAGAGAAAGTCAGCGCAAGAGAGAGAGAGAGAACAGTAAGTTGGATAGCTTCTCAGCCATCTGCCAGTAGCGTCCCTTGTATGAAATCAACTGGGCAAACCAACTAAGGAAGCATGTACCAGAAATTAAAAGACCCATTGTCCTCAGAAATCCGTGAACCAGCAAAAAATCTGCGATATATATTTAAATATGCTTACATATAAAATCCGCGATAGAGTGAAGCCGCGAAAGGCGAAGCGCGATATAGCGAGGGATCACTGTACACTTTCTGTTAATGTTAACAATCTCTGTCCACTGACACGTTTAAGTGACTTTTTAAACAATTTTCCCATCATTAAACTGCATAATATTTAAACTAATAAATAACAACAATAAAATACATAATAGTATTACTGATAGCTGCACCATCACTTCAAGGCTTCAAGCCCAGGTGCATTACACAGTATTCACCAAATTAAAATAAAATAAAACAAGTGCAACTTGGTGATGACATCTTACCAAGTGTACCATCATTTAGGCAAACTGCATTAATATGGACCTTGCTTCAAGCTAAGCTGTATACATAAATAATAAAAACTGCAACTTGCATTTATAATGTTGTTTGTGGTATAGCCCTATGGAAGCGCATTAGGGCCACTGTGAAGAAAAAAAAATATGGACACGGAAGAAAAAAAACAAACTATATGTCGAGAATAAATTCGACATGTTGACTATGTCAAGATGAAAGTCGACATTTCCACTGTATTCTCATAGTTTATTTTATAATTAAAATAGAATGTTGTAAACTAAACTTCATCCTAAAATCATTGTTTAATTTAATAGATTTTCTCAAACCCCGTCACAAGTTAATGCAGCACATCAAATACTTTGTGTTAAGTGTTCCCCGACCCAGTCGTTAATCACTATGCTTCTTAAACTGACTTCCTCCGCACTAACAGCAGGCGCCTGCAGCAATCACCGCACAGATAAACGTCTTTGTGAAATTAAAACTAGTTATTAACTTAGCCGACGGAGTTTTCAGAACTTTAAAAATATCTTCGTTATACATGTTTAATTATGCCATCCATTCAGAGTTGCGCCCATCTCTGAACGAGTCGCCAGCACATCGCAGGATCAATACAAGCAAAACATACACTAGCATGTACAAAAACAAGTACAACTTGGCTTGCAGTGTTATCCAGTAGTATAGAAACAGTATTTACACATCTGACCTTTTAAAACCAAAGTATCTCCAGGAAACGGACGTGATTCCTTTTTTTTCGGCAAAACTTCTTCTGTGTCATTATGTTTAACTTTATCGTCCGCTTCAGTTTCAGAATGCTCTCTGTCCATTTTCACCACGCGGCATACCTATGCTACCGCCCACTATTTGGTGGTGTAGCAGTGAAAAAGAGCCAGTGGTAGTGCTGCTGCTTTGCAGTAAGGAGACTGTGGAAGATTGTGGGTTCGCTTCCCGGTTCCTCCCTGTGTGGATAGCGCTTTGAGTACTGAGAAAAGCGCTATATAAATGTAATGAATTATTATTTATTATTATAACAAATCTGTGTTTAGCGGTGTAGCAGTGAAGAAGGTCCCCACTTGAACAGTTTCCCGCTGCGCCACATTCCGAACATCTTTTAGGCAATTTAAACCGGTGTTGCGATATAAGAAAAATCCATATCATAAAAAAAATTAAAAACGGTTTTCGGTATGAACCGGTATACCGCCCAGCTCTAAGTGAGGCTTTTGCGAAATATGTTCTCAAATTTATCTAAAAAAAAAAAAGAACGCTGTTCCACCATATTCCACCTCTAATTTTATATTTCAGTGTCAAATGCTCAAGTTTTCTATGAATAATCTTCTTAATTTTATTACCCTTACATTTTCCTTTCTATCAGAAAATGAATTTTGATCTAAAATCATTTTTATTTTTTTAGTTTCAGTATAATTTGCATTCAAAATATATTGTAATCATATAATATTAGTATGTTAAATCAAAACTATATTGCGTTTACATATTTTGTGTCCTGATGAGTATGTACAAATGCCTTTGCATACTGTAAACAGACAGTCTGTGTTTAGTCTCTAAATGAGCATGCGGGTACTTCTAGCACATGCACTTTTCTTGGCTCTTATGCATTAAGTAGCAGTAGGTACAGTGGTACAAATTGGTATCCTGCTTATACAATCATAGCCAAGTGCTTTGAAAAAAGAAAACCATGTCTAGACAGCCCTCCTCTTCCCTTCCCTTATTGCAGTAATTCTCTCTAGGCCAGCTCTGAGAGCACTGTTTACGACTTTGTTTTGCTAAATTTGACTTTAAATATTTTAATAATAAACATGCAATTTTCAGTTAACAGCATAAATTAGAATTACATTTACAAATATTTGCAATAGTATTATTTGTCAGTTTTTAAAAATCTAAATCAGTCAGTAGGATGTGGTTTAGTATGGTTCTATGGTATTTTGGAGTGTTCTCCTACATGTCTAATTGCACCCTTATACAACAGACTTCTTCTCTTGTATTAAATGAGCCTAGAATAGGGTGAACAAAATGCTGTACCTGTGCATGCAATTATTGTTCAACCAAACAGTAGAATGGGCAAGAGAGGTGTTCTGATTGATTTTGACCATAGTACGGTTGGTGGTGCCAGATATAGTGGTTCCAACATCTCACAAACATTTTCTCCTCTGTCATTTTCACTGTCTTCAGTCTCTACTGTTTTTAAAAAATGTTGCAGTAAACAAAAACATAAATGGTTGTGCGTGAAACACCTTGTTAATGAGGACGGTCAAAGGAAGTAACCTGACTCATTCAAGTTAAGAGAAAAGCCTCACATACTCCCATAATATTTGTTAGCAGCAGAACACAACAAGTTGAGCATCATTTAAATGCAAAATTATACCTAAGCATTATGGCTGACCATGTGCCTCCCTTTATGATCACAGTCTACACTTTAAAAAATGGCTCCTTCCATCAGAGTAATACACCATGTTTCAGACATCGCTGTAGTTTCATTTTATTTTAATGGCTTGTACAGTTACCAAACCTCATTCTGTAGAGCACCTTTGGGATGATGTTTGCAATACCAGTTTATGGCCTGATAATCTGTTTTAACTGTGTGATACTATTTAGTAAGCTCTATAACCAGAATCCCCAAGGAGTGTTTATAGCACCCTGCTGAATCCAAGGCTCAAATTATTCATGTTCTTCTATAGATGAAAAAGGGCACTACACAGTTCTATTTTAGTATAGCTAACAACTTGGTCACTGAGTGTAAATAATATTTGGATTTTTAACATATTTACTTTATATTATTTGAAAAATGCGAAAATGGGTAATTTGTTGTTAAAAGTTTTGTCTGTGGCTGCTTTAACACTTGCAGTTATAAGAAAAATGTTTGTGAACCCTTTGGAATTCCATAAATTTCTGCTTTTTTTACTCCTAAAATGTTGTCAAATCTTTAGATAGGTCAAAATAACAGACAACACAATATGCTTGAAGTAATACCACAAAAAATATTACTTTTTCTTGCTAACAATGAACAGACAAGATCAGACGACATTTATGAGTAGTCAATGCAGCAGTCAGGGTAATTCAAGGGGTTCACAAAGTGTTTGTTTTTTACAATTGTGCATCTTGACTTGGGAGAAAATAGTAGGGGAACAGCTTTGAGTAAATTTAAGCAGTTTTACACTAAAAATCTAAAAAAACAACAGGATTAACTGACATAGTGTGAAAGATGTTGATATGCAGTAGCACAGCAAAACATTTCACAAAGAAATAATAAGATGAATTATATATTTTGTGTTTAGACATTGATACAATTTTCATCATTTTGGGTCTATACGCCATCACAGTTGATTTGAAATGAAGAAATAATCACATGATTGAAATATAGGCTTTCAGCAGTAATTCAAAATTTTTAACAGAAATATCGTATGAGCCATTTAAGAGCCAAAATTATGAAAATTTTGTCACTGTCCAAATAGTTATGGACCTAACTTGTTGCATATACAGTATACTGTACACTATAGAGTAAGGTAAAAAGAGGAATCTTTATACCTACAAAGGAATGTAGTATAAGGTGTTGCTGGTAAAAAATAGAAAAGAAAAAGCACACGAGGTTACAAAATGTTGCAGTGTCAAAATAAATGGTTGAGGGAGCTCTGTCTTTCTCAGCTTCAGTTCCATACTGAACACCAACTTCCTGTGTCTTTGGCAGAAGACACAGGGCTTATTGAAAGAAGCGGAATTGAGTCACAAGCTCTCAACTATTCAAGCCTTGGAACTGCAGGAAAAAGACAAAATGTAGTTAGTGACAGCGTCCCCTCTTTGCTTGAGGTGGTGACGTTACTTTTTCAAGAGCCTTGAAGATGTCCCCTAAGCACGCGGGTGAGACATATATGTATATATGTGTATATGTATATATATGTATGTGTGTGTGTGTGTATATATATATATATATATATATATATATATATCCATATTACTAACCGAGAATGCTAAACCGGATGGACGCAGGGACATCCGGCCATGGGCCGTAGCCGCAAAAAGACGTACTGCGCAGGCGCCCCAAGAAATGAGGGGCCACGAGAGGCGAATGAGGGGCCGCGAGAGGCAGACAAGACCACAGAAAAAAGGAGTCAAAGAAATGAGGCGCGAAGAGCACAGAAAAAAGGAAAAAGCACAGAAAAAAGTAGTCAAAAGCAGGCGCCGCACGAAACCCATTGCACACGAAACTAGCACACAAAAAAAAAAGAAGACGCTCGCGCACAACAGCAAGGCACCCTAAACCCCCCCCCCCCCCCCCCCCCCCACAGGCACCGGACGGGACACACACCAAGAGGGGGATTTAACAAGCCCCTGGAACACAAAAACAAAGAAGACGCTCGCGCAACAAAAATCACCACCCACCCCCCCCCCCCCCACATCAATAAGAAGTGACACCCAAAGCCACATATCTAAAGGAAACGTCCATATTACACATACGTCATCTCAACACCTTCACACTAGGCAGCATAGGTGGATCTCCTTACAATAAAGCACTATTAACCGTTCAACTGCAGAAAAGGCTCCATATTAACAGTGAGTGTGATCCTCCTTATTACTTATCCATATTTCACATGCTGAGGAACAAACAAGACATGAATACACGGTCACGGGTACAAAACGATTCGGATCGGATAACGGGACCCAAACACACGAACACGAATGAAACAAGAAAATACACGGCGGCGCATACAACGCGCAAAGGAAACTCTGGGAGAAAAAATGTCTCGGATCAAAAAACGCAAAGCTCAAGTGACCCCGTTACAGAGACGTGCCCAAATGGACAGACACAATGAACGTAGACGCATACAGCGCGCGTCTCAAAGTGCTACATCGAAACAAGCACGATTTCAAAAGAAAGAGCTCGCGTCTCAGACATACAAAAAAGGGAGCGAAGAGACAGAATAAATGAACGCAGACGTGTACAACGCGCATATGACCTGCCACAAAACAAGCAAGCAAGACTCCAAAAGCAGAGAACTCAACTGACCGACATACAAAAGTAAAAAATAGCGCGTCACAAATAATGGACACGCAACAACGCGGCACTCAAACGCCACAAGCAAAACATGCCCGTCGCGGACATCAACACCAGACACCTGCTAAACGATTACGCCAGTTGGCTGACAACGCCTTCAATAATGAGTCCACTATTGAGGAAAATTCATTGGGATTAATGAATGTCATTTGCAATCATTGTCATTCACTTAACTTCCCAGAAGAAACAACTGGCAATACAAATAATGAATTTACACGTTGTTGTCAAAAGGGGCAGATTACACTGCCTCCTTTACATTCATATCCTGAATATCTATAGAAGCTTCTAACTAACGATGTGCCTGAAAGTAAAAACTTTATGAACTGCATTAGATCCTACAATAGTTCATTTGCTTTTACATCTACCGGAGTACATATCAGGCCACCAAAAGGCAATGGCCCATACTGCTTTCGCATATGTGATTAACACAACGCACTATATTATGTCCAAAAAATATTAATGTTAATCACATTAATAACCAGGTCATTTCATTACTTCCTGGAGAGACACGGCTCTTTCTAAGCTCTGACAAAGTTGACTCTTATGACGACAATGAACATCTGAATTTCCCCTTAGAATATTTGAACACTATTAACCCAGACGGATGACCACAACACAACCTTACCCTTAAAAACGGAACAATAATCATGCTATTAAGAAACCTTAACACTAAACAGGGTTTATGCAATGGCACACGTTTAGTCATCAACACCATGACACACAATGTTATTCAAGCAACAGTTCTTACAGAATCACATGCTAACAATACTGTTCTCATTCCTAGAATTGACCTTACGAGTTCTGACCTAGAATTACCTTTTACATTGAAACGCCGACAGTTCCCCATTAAACCTGCATTTGCCATGACCATCAACAAATCACAAGGAAAAACCATGGACAAGGTTGGCATCTACCTCTCTGAACCCGTTTTTGGACATGGACAACTTTATGTTGCCTTCTCACGTGTTCGACGTTCATCTGACGTTAAAGTTAAAGTTATAAATGATCCATGCCAAGGAAGACTCATTCAAAGACAAGACACCATCTTTACTACTAATGTTGTATACAAAGAAATATTCCAGTAAAACATTACTCTATGCCAAACACTCTATTTTTTATTTATATAGGCATCATCCAAACCTACACACTATTCTATTTCTAATTCATACATCTCACTCTTTGTCATGCCCCAACGCCAGGGGTTGGCGAGCGAAGCGAGCAGGGGGCGGAGCCCCCTAGTATATAATATATGGAGGAGAAGGTCTGTGATACAGTTTGCATATTTGCAGTTGGAGATCTACAAAGGGAGAAAATGAATCGCGTATCATAAAATAGTTTTTATTCCTGAGCTTTCAGCCCTTACCAGGGGCCTTCATCAGAGGATAATGCTTAGACTTACAAGAATCAAAGGCAATATATAGCAAAAGTTATGTTGGGGGGGGGCGGTGGTTATTGGTTGTAAAGATTTTATTTATTATGAACATGTTCTTCTTAAGTTTGCATATGCTGGGTTTATGTCCAAATGTCTGTTGATGGCGTTCTCATTTGATAGCCAAGATTCAGCCAGCTCTCTGACACTTTTGGTACTGGCCTTAAATCTTACTTGTACATTGTCCCAGTTAAATGTTGTCCTGTTGATTTAGTATGCGTGTAAATCAGTGATCGTAAGTCCTTTCTTCTGACGGCGTTGCAATGTTCATGTATTCGTGTTGCGATTCTTTTTGAAGTTTGTCCGCATTTAACTCGCCAGGTTGTTGGGTAACTTGCAGTGTTGACTGCCCTAATATAATGACAAAATTCATAAAAATGGAAGTATAATGATTTTCCCTACCTATTATTCCAGTTTGAAGGATCTTTGCTAATTGTTTGATTAACCCAACATAATCACCCAAGTAATGCACAGTGTCAATTTTTAGTCAAGATAGTTGCTATGGAGAACTTTTTGTGCGCCAGAAGCAAATGTGTACAGCAGTGTTTTCCAACCTTTTTTTTCTTGTGGTAGCACACTTTTTGTAACCCATAAAATCCCAAGGCACACCATGATTGTACCAACTACAACAACATTAAATGTCATAGACATGCAAAATTATCCAAAGGGTCTTGACTACCGGAGGTGATGTCAAAAAAAAAAAAAAAAAATCAGTTTGGAGATTGGAGCTCATTGACACAGCACTTAGTGAGCACTCATATGCCCACTGTCCCTCTGTTCTTCGAGATTTGCTGGTGGACATGCACCCAGGCAGATGGACCCCTGACACATCTCCTGCCTCTCTACAGTGCATCCCAAGCACGGTTTCTGCAAAGCACTGATTCCAGAGCTGATTTTATGTCGGCTTCTCCAGGTAGTCCCATCCTCCACAGACAGGTCTCGACCACCTGAGGAGTGTGTCTCTCTCAGGTCAGGACCCTGGGGCACTAGACTATTATTTCCATAGTGCATCAGTTGAAAAACACGTGCGCAGAATATAGCTATCAAGTTGTTGATGA
Organism: Erpetoichthys calabaricus; assembly: GCF_900747795.2. Classification (NCBI taxonomy): domain Eukaryota; kingdom Metazoa; phylum Chordata; class Cladistia; order Polypteriformes; family Polypteridae; genus Erpetoichthys; species Erpetoichthys calabaricus. The sequence goes on from NC_041395.2 coordinate 118,933,843, forward strand.
TGGTATTTGTGCAGTTTTAACAAAATTTTAATGTATGCCCATTTAGGAGACGCTTAAGCTCTCAGTTAGATAGATAGATAGATAGATAGATAGATAGATAGATAGATAGATAGATAGATAGATAGATAGATAGATAGATAGATAGATAGATAGATAGATAGATAGATAGATAGATAGATAGATAGATAGATAGATAGATAGATACTTTATTAATCCCAATGGGATTGAATCAGTCTTTAGCAGTCTCCTCAAAATCTATGGTCATTGTGATTGTTTAGTTTTACTTTGACACGTGTTTCTTTATATACTACGCCAATTTAAGAATTAATGTAAGATTTTTTTTTTTTTTCGATTAATTAGTTAAATTTTTTAATTGATTTCCGATTTCGCCATAGCAGATCATCCTTCTCCATCTATCCCTTTTACATCATCTATCATCATGTCCTCCCTCACTGCAACTATAAAGTTCCTCTTTGGCCTTCCTGTTTTCCTCTTCCCTAGCAGTACCATCCTCAACATTCTTTTTCCGATGTACCCCTTATCTCTCCTCTGCACATGCCCAAACCATCTCAATCTGGCCTTACTCACTTGGTCACTAAACTGTTGTACCTGTTGTCATCATACATATCCTGCACCACCCTCACATATTTTTTTGTTACTCCCAACTTCCTCATACATTATCATAACTCCTCTCTTGGCACCCTATCATATGCTTTCTTGCATTTCCAAACATGCAATGCAATTCCTTCTGACCTTCTCTGTACCCTTCAATCAACACTCTTAAAGCAACGTTGCATCTGTAGTACTCTTTCCTGGCATGAAACCATATTGGTGCTCACAGATTGCCACTTCTTCTCATAGCCTAGCATTCATCACTCTTTCCCATATCTGCATGGTGTGGTTTTTCAACTTTATACCACTGTAGTTACTGCAGCTCTGTACATCTCCCTTTTTCTTGAAAATTGGTAGTAATATACTACTTCTCCATTCCTCAAGCATGTCCTTGCTTTTCAAGATTTTCTTAAACAATCTAGTTAGAAACTACTGCCATCTCAACTAAACATCTCCTTGCCTCCACTGGTTTAATCTTTCTCTTAGCTTCCCTCACTTAAGCCTTGTTGATCCCTGGTACTTTGTGATTTACTATCTCCACTAATCCAACCTACACTCTTATTTTTTTATATTCATAAGTTCTTCAGAGTACTCCTTCCACCTTTTCAACACATTTCCAGCTTGTCTGCAAATTTCCATCTACATCATTTATGACCCTGACCCACACCACATCCTTCCCTACTCAGTCCCTCTGTCTGGACAATTGGTATAAGTGATTTTCTCCTTCCTTTGTGTCCAGCTTCTCATATAGCTCAACATACACCTTTTCCTTAGCCTTTGCCACCTCTCCCTTCACCTTGCCCTGTATTACTTTTTACAGCTGTCTGCTTTTGTCATCTCTGGTTATCCCTATTCTGTTTTGCTAACTTCTTCCTCTTTATACTTCCTCATTGTGCCACCAAGTCTCTTTGTTGTCCTTCCTCTGTCTATATGTCATACAAAGCACCTTCCTAGCTCTGTTCCTTACCACTTTCAATCATCTATCGTGTCTTCACCACCACCCAACATCTGTCTTACTTCCTCTTTGAATTTTACACAATAGTCTTCCTCTTTCAGTTTCCACCACCTGATCCTTGGTTCATTTCTCACTCTCTTACTCACCTCGAGATTCATCCTGCATACTACCAGTCGATGCTGTCTAGCCACAGTATCCCCTGCCAGCACCTTACAGTCTGTAATCAATTTCTCGTTGCATCTCCTACATAGAACATAGTCCACCTATGTGCACCTTCTTCCACTCTTATATGTCAACCTAATTTCCTCCACCTTCTTAAATATGTATTCACTACTACCTTTTCCATCCTTTTTTGTAAAGTCAACCAAAATCTGCCTTCAACATTTATCTCCTTAACACTATACCTGCCCATCACCTTCTCATCACCACTTTTCCCTTTGCCACTGTGCCCATTAAGGTCCACTACTAATGTCCACTCTTTCTTTGGGTATACTCTCCACCATTTCATCTAACTCACTCCAGAAATCTTTCTCCTCCATCTCGCATCCCAATTGTAAAGAATATGAGCTAATGACATTTAACATTACTTTATGTTCATCACTGTCAGACATTCTCTTCACCTCCAAAACACTCCTGATATACTCTTCCTTCACAATTACACCTACCCTGTTTCTTTTTCTGTCCACAGGAAGCTGGGGGCACCCACCTCTGATGCGTCTGGCATTACTCCCTTTCCACTTGGTCTCCTGTAATACACAATATATCTAAATTTTTCTCCACTCTCTCCCTTTACCGGTCATAGTGTCAACATTGAAGGTTCAGACTCTAAACTACACTTTCTTTCCCTTCCTCCTCTCCCATTGTCTTTAAAGCCATTTTTCACCTCTTGTTCTTCTTCGCCCAACAGTAGCATAGTTTCCACTAATACCCTTCCGGGCAACAGCAGATTCTGTTTCTCATCCACATATTTGATTTTGCACAAGTTTTATGCCGTATGTCCATCCTGATTCAACCCAGGCTTGGGACCAGCACTAAGATTACACTGGCTTGTGCGACCCTGGTGGCTGGGTTATAGTTGTATAGTCATGTGGAAAAGAAAGTACACCTTGTTACATTTCTGTGGTTTTATGTATCCGAACATAATAGAAAACATCTAGTCCCTGCCAGGTTCTAAAATTATTTAAATTTAATCTCCAGTGTTAAACAGCACACAACAGATTTCACAGTGTCATTATTTGTTTAACAAAAATAAAGCCAAAATGGAGAAGCCATATGTGAAAAACTAAGTACACCCCATGATTCAATAGTAGAACCACTTTCAGCAGCAATAACTTGAAGTGATCATTTTTTGTATGACCTTATGAGTCTCTCATGTGGTTGTGGAGGAAGTTTGGCCCACTCTTTTTTTTATATAGTTGCTTCAGTTCATTAAGGTTTGCAAGAATTAATTTATGCACAGCTCTCTTAAGCTCCTGTGACAGGATTTCAATTGAGTTGAGGTCTGGACTTTCACTGTTCAATTACAACATCTTGATTCTTTTCTTTTTCAACCATTCTCTTGTAGATTTGATGGTGTACTTGGGGTCATTGTCGCGTTGCATGACCCAATTTCGGCCCAAGCTTTAGCCGTCAAACAGATCACCTCACATTTGACTCAGAGTATACAGAAAAGTTCATGGTCGACTGAATGACTACAAGCTGCTCATGTCCTGTGGTTGCAAAACAAGCCTTTATCATCACCCCTTCACCACTATGCTTGACAGTTTGTATGATGTGTTTGTGCTGATATGTTGTGTTTGGTTTTCGCCAGATATGGCACTGTGCTTAATGGGCAGATGTTTCCACTTTGGTCTTGTCTGTCCATAGGACATTGTTCCTGAAATCTTGCGGTTTGTTCAGATGTAACTTTGCAAGCCTAAATTGTGCTGCCATGTTCTTTTTAGACAGAAGAGGCTTTCTCCTGTAGACTCTGAGGTGTACCACTTAGTTTTTTTTGCAATTTTTGTATGCATTGCATGGTCTGAACTTGGGGTGAATTTGCTGGGAAGTCCACTCCTGGAAAGATTGGCAATTATCTTGAATTTTTTTCACTTGTGAATAATCTTTTTCACTGTAGAATGATGAACTTCAGATTTTGTAAATGGCCTGATAAACCTTCCCAGATTGATGGGCAGCAACAATTGTTTCTCCAAGATCATTGTTGATTTCATTCCTCGTTGACATTGTGCTAATGCACACCTACATGCTCCAAGCCAGAGATGGTCACACTTGCTGATGGTCAATTAATCAAGTGCATCTGATTAGCAGAACCTGTATGCTACTTACCCTCTTAATTCCTGTACAAGCAGTAGGGTTATACTTCATTTTTTACACATGGCTTTTGCATTTTGGCTTAGTTTTTGTTAAATAATGGCACGGTGTAATATGTTGTGTGTTGCTGTTAATTTGAGGTTATATTTACCTAATTTTAAGACATGCTAAGGACCAGATGATTTTTTACTATGTATCGAAAGAGAGTGTACTACAATTGAAAGAGAGTGTACTTTCTTTGATGGATATGTGTGTATGTGTGTATAACCTATCTAAAGTATAATTACTGCATTATGTTTAAAATGGTATTATGTGTGTATTATGAAAACACATTTTTTTTTCTATTTCCTTATTTAACAAGCACTTTAGCATTGCATGGTTGAGGAATTATTCCTGCATTACTTTAAAAATATCAAGTCTTAGCCTTCTCTTTCTTCAACTTCCAATATACTTATGAGTGTGGGAACAGAATTATTTGCCAGATGTCACTTTAGTAAGTTTAAAATTTCTGTGTTTTGTCATTGCAGTGATTTTGATTTATTGTATTAAATGTTTGTTATGCAACCTAAAGTGGATATGGCATCTTTATATAGACTTTTTGTGCACATCATGTCTTGCGGCTGAACTGGATCATGCTAATCTGGTAAGAGGCACCCAAAGAGAGTGATAGCGAGCTGTGACAATCCACTTAGGGTGAGCTGTAATCTCTTTACCGATTAAAAGTAGTTAAACTGGCACTCAGACACCCTCCAGGCATCACGCACCAGAGCAGACTTTAATATATATGTTTTCTATATAGAATACATAGACTAGTATATTGTGACAGTGACCTAACAACAGACAGTAGGTATTGATAATGGTAAGGCAAAGTCCAAATAACGTCCAAGCAACTATATTAAATTTTGAGCTTATTCTCAACTATATATTTACAAAATAACAGAGAATAGATAGATATATTATAAAGATAATACCTTTTGTCACTGTTCTTTTACAGTCTCAATATGCAATAAGTCTGCTGTGGTTTTTAACCTAAATATCAAAATGGTTATTGTGAGAGGCAGCTAACAGCCTTGCTCAAGTATCACCAGCTAACACCCTTGCTAATGGGTCACTAAGCCATACTTTGAATGCCACACAGCTATATATATATATATATATATATATATATATATATATATATATATATATATATATATATATATAAAATTTGTTTTTATTTTCTTTCAGGTACTTCATGTACAGTCTCTGTATGATATATATGAAATATGTATTGTGACTTTCATTTTACTTTAATAATTTGCAGTAGTTGCAGGTAAATTAATTCAGTATATAACTTATTATCTTAAGTAATTTTTAACATACTTTAACAATATTAATTAATTTCAATTAATTCATTGCATTTACTTTCTGTTCATTGTAAAACCTTTAAAGAGCCTGTTATTTAACAAATGATATTCAGCATGCTATACCTACAGTTGGTAAAAGTGTTAAATTTATTTATAAAACACACATGTAATATATGGCAAAAGATTTAGAGATATGAAACTACCTTTAAATCATTAGTCTTTTGATGCTGCTCAATGCTAAATTTAATATCTACCCTACATGTTTTTCTAATAATATATATCAAAGAGCACCAGAAGGTACTGTGCAAATAAAATTTTAACCAACACACTAAATCCATAAAAAAACATTTAGAAATTATAAAAATGACTTCTTTAAGAAAAATGATGATGATTATGCTTTCAGTGTAAATTCTTAAAGCATTTTATACCCCAAAAATCGCTATGATTTTATCATAATAAAGTCTCTTTCCAGGGGTTGTTCCTGCATTGCACCCAGTAATTGCTGGGTTCAGTCTCCAGCTGCCGTATGACCCTGCCTTCGATAGGTGGGTTAAAAAATGGATGGAGGGTACATATAAATCTGCATTTTTAAACCGGAAAGAAAATTTAAACCTGTTTATTAAATCTTATATGTATGAGTGCATGACTGCAACAAAGTTCTTACATGAATGTACATTTGAATTCAACATGAAAACGTTTAAAAAAAAAAAAAAAAAAAAATTACAGCTCCTCTAGACACATTGTGTGCTATTTAAAATTCTTACATATTGTAATATTGTTGGAAGAAACATAAATGTACATGTTTTGTCCTCAAATATTTTCACGATGTTTTTGCTTACATGTCTGTTTTTAGATAGCTTAATGTGAAATCTCTGTAAATTCACTGTAGAAAAATACAGTGTATGCAGAGTGAATTTGTCGGTCTTTATTTTGTGACAGTTGCATCCAAGTCATATTGAGTTACTCATTCATTAGTGAGTTTCACATTTCATCTGAGAAAGACAGAGGAGCAATAAAATATTCTGACAACTCTGCAAACATCAAAAGTCCAGCCATTCTTAATGCTAGACTCTGCATAACAAGCATTCATGTCAGAAACTCACTTGCAGTGCTTCAACTCTGAAGCTTGCTTGAATGAACAAGAATGGGTACACAAGGAGGAACAAAGAAACAGAAAATAGTAAAAGAGAGAGAAACTACAGAATTACTGAGACTAAAAGACAGTTGGAAGACATTTTTCTACCCCAAGGCTAATCTGTCAGCTGTGCTTACCTTACAAATTCTGCCCTGCTCTTTATTTTCAGTATCTGTCTTCACCAAGATTTTGTATGCAGAATTGTTTGCTTATCTGTATAGTACCTATTAAACATTCTGGATTGATTGGAAGGAGAAAATGACAGGATGCCTGTCACTGAGATATATACAGATAAGTTGAAATGAAGAGGTGATTACATCCTTTGGTAGCCACAACTTTTATTTATGTGAATTATATTTTATGTTAGTGTGTGTAAATGTGATTTTTTTTTCCCCTCCTACTCTCTATATACAGACTGCTTATATTCTATTGATGTTTGTGGATTTTTGAATATAGATACAGTATATGTATACTTTTATATTTCCTTATACATTTTGTGTATTAATATTTTTATGATTCAGGTTTTGCTTCATTTGCAAACTGTTTTGCTGAACAGGATTTCCATGAGTTTAGTATTCTTGGATATTTTGTTTGTAATCTCTAATTGGCAGTCCTTAATTAGGAATGAACATAACCTCTCTTCTAATTAATCATGTTTCTTGTCAAATTTGATATGTATATTTTAGTAGATGCTTAATGAAATACAGAATTGATTGTATTAATTTAGTGACACTTTGGTATATCTGCTTTTAATTTTTTTATAACTCTGCTTTAATTTATTACCAGCAGAAAAATCTAGTATTCTTAAATAATTCTCATTTGCTGTTTGCATTGGGAGTTTTTGTTATATTTTCTTGTCTTTATTACCAGTGCAACTGTTTTGCAGAAACAAGTGTAGATGATATGAATAGCAATTGTTCCAAGATCTGTCCTTCTATCTCCATGGATAACCTACAGTCTGCAGAGGCAGAATAAGTGGCAGATAGCCTTTGTCATCACTTATCCAAGCAGTACACTTGTAAGAGAGATCAGGGATAATCACCTAAATCTAATTAGGGGTTAAAAAAGGCCATGACTGTGATCTGGCGGTCAGACACCTTACTGTATAAATCCTGTTTGCATCAGAAAAATAAGGTTGTCATATTGATTATTCAAATTAGTGGCTAATGGCCGTGGCTCATCCGCTCATGCTGCAGCTGAACAGGTCCGAGATGGCAGCTCTTGCAAAGAAGTGCTACGCTTACAGCATACCGTATGTTTTTCCTTTTTTGTTAAATTAGAAAGATTCATCCCCATCCCACCAAACCTTAAACAGAGGTCACAAAAGATTTTGTGTATTATGGAGATTAACAGGCCATGGCTGTTTGCTGTAAGATAAATTTAGGAAACCGCATGCTTTTTTTGTTGTAGCTGAATAAACATAGTAACATTTGTTTGTATTTTTTATCCTTTTTAAATAAAAAAGAGGACATCCTCTTTTACCAAAAGAATTGATGAAAATGATCTGTGGATAAGTCAAATATCATAGTGGCATAAATTCATTGGCTCCAAAATTTATAGTCCTTCTTGGGGAAATGTTCTCCAGAGAACATTATTCAGTGTTGGATTTTGAACTGTCCTCGGCTGCCTTTAAGAAGTAGTCTGTTGTTCTGTTTTTTCCACCTCAGTACACAGAGCAGTAGGAACTTTTTACTGTATTATAAACTTTTGTTATTAATTAAACATGCCCATCAAATAGCTGGTTACAGTATGTTAATCTGGATTTGTAATTATATTAATTAATTTATAATTTTTATTTATTTATTTTTTTTTTTTTTACTGAGGTAGGTAGTCTATTTTCACTTTGTGTGTTTGTTTGTTTCTTTTTTCCCGGTTACTTTTGTTTGGCTGACCTTTCTTAAATTAGTAAGCAGGACTGTTTCTCAGAGTGGGAAATTTTGAACTTTAAAAACAGACAATTACAATTATATAAAATAAAACATATTATTTGTTAGTTAAAATAATAGAAATAAGTTTAATCTAGTTATATTTGTAGCTTATTTTTAATGTATTTTGAGCACATTTTTACTTTTGTAAACATTTTTTTCTCTTTTAAGCCTAAATTTAGACTGTAAAGAAAGTACCATTTTGAAGTAAGTGTGCCCTTATCTTTTTTAACATCATTAAGTACCCAAACATGTACTTAAAGTATTTCTAAATACAATAAAGGTGTGCCATAGTTAGGATAAACAGTGAAATATACAAATAGTAAATATAATAATTACTAAATCTCAACAGCTTATAAGATGATAAAGTGTTTAGGCTGTTTAGGATTCACATGCCTGTAGCTTCTAAATGAAATTATCTGAGAGACCTGCAGTGTTCCATAGTGCCTGTTTGATGCTTTAATTATATTCATGAAGAATACATTATGTAAGAATTTTCCAGAATTGTGTTTTTCTGTATGCATTTTATTCTTTCATATTTAATTTACTCAAAAGTGTTTATTCTCTGTTTATTTTACGTAGCAAGAATTCTTGATTTACTTCCTAAAAAGTTGTTTTTTTATTTTAGAGGTCTGCTTTTAAGCTCTGTCATCAATATAAATTTTCAGTTGTGAGACTGCTAAGTAGTTAAGGACCGCTCAGCTCCCCCACCTCTGATTACTTGAACTACAGTAAGTTAGAAGGTTTTACTTATCAGCCAAAAGCTTTTGATAGGCAAACTCTGGGCCTGTAAGGACTTAAGGAAGAGAATGGACACAGATGTAGCTTGAATATCTCATCCTGCCCAAAAGCAAGTGCCGGCAGATAAATGCCCATAAAGGGATTTTATTTGAGCCCTAAGGATTTTTTTCACCACAACTTTTTTGTAAGACTTCGAAATGAAAAGCATTCATCCATTGCCCCAAAGAGCGAAGCCATTGAATAGGATAACGGTGTAATGTACCATTGAAAGCAGGATTGAAAGTGATTATCTTGTTAACTCCTGACAGTTACCGCCAGCTTGAAATAGAAATGGTGGACTTGATTTGCAAATGAATTAGGGCTTTTTTTCATTTTGTGCCAAGATCATCTTTTTATATTCTGATATGACAGATGCTATGTTCTAAGCTTTTGTTCTTCATCAGTTTTCCACTCGCAATAAAGGCAAAGATTTTGATGGTGATTCTAATATCAGTATCCCTCTGCTTGGAGTTTATTCTTTGTATACAAGTGTTTCAGTCTTAGGATTCTTAAGAAAAGGTGGTGATATTGTTCTCATTCAATAATAGATTTTGATTAGTTTAAGTATAAATTGGAGGGGAGGAGGATGAAAAGGAGCAGTGCTTTTCAGTCAACAGAAAATTGATTACTCCCTCTTCTTTGTTATTTGGTGTAAAAGAAGTCAATTTTCTGTAAAATGCAACTTTTCAAATTGAATATTTCCATCTATTGAGACACAAGATGACTCCTTTGAAAGAACAGAAATTCTGAGGATATTTTTATGTTTGTTTTCCAGAATGTGTCTCATGAGAAAAAAAAAATCCCTTGGCACCATCAGTAGGATTCTTCCACATTCGTAGACTTGCAGATGGTATAGTAATCGATGTGATAATTGGTGTAAACTCGGTGTCTTTTTTACTTATTAATATCTCATCCTTTTATCCCTCACCCCACCAACCCTTTTTCCCCCTCATTCTTATTACCAGTAGATGAGGAACACCGTTTGTAATAAACAATAGTGTTATATATGGTATTATGAAATACTTTTTCAATTGTTCTCTATCATGGGCCAGTCAAATCTGCTTGATACAGTGCAAAGATGCAATTCTCCATCAATAGTTCTTTTTGTCCCTTTCAGAGCAGTGTAACCTGTAAACCATTGCAAACTAGTGAAAGAAATCCGTCCATCCTGCCTCCATGTGGAATGAATGATGCAGCTACTCCCATATTATATCGGAGCCTAAAAAAGAAAAATTCTGCAAACACTCTAATGAATGTAACAGAAGTTGAATAAGAGAAAAAATGACTAATTTGTGTACTCATTCATCCTTCCATTTTCTGATCGTTGCTTTTGTTTAATAAGGGGATGAGGAGCTGGACTGTACTCTCTGTTCCATAGATAGATAGATTAACAATTTATTGTATATATATTTTCCAATGTGTTTATTATTACATAACTGTGCAAATTAACAGCAGCAGCATTTTATATTTTGCTTTCCAGAAAGGTATTTGCTGCATAAATTGTGAAGTACACAGTGTGAAGAATAACTTATCCAGATGTAAACAGTTTGGGCTAGAATATTCTTTAAGATGAACTGCCACCTTCTGTAAGACTAAAGTCTTATGTACTTAAAGTATTCTATATTTTTCACCATTCATGCTTACCATTCTTATGTCTCAATTTGTATCCACCTAATTGTCTACCATAAATGAACAAACCACACGTGCCCAGGACAGTAAATAAAATGTATTAATTTAATTTACTCTTAATCTATTGTGACCACCAGGTGGCGTTGCAGCATCCCAAACTCCAGACACAATTGCATGGACAAGTCCCAATATTAATAAAAGATTTAATCTTATAAATACCTTATAAAATATACAAAGGTTTCAGAAGGGCACAAACCAGACACGGACACTGTCTTCTTTTCCTGTTCTCCTTCCAATCCCCCAAACAAGTTTCATCCACCTCCACCTGACTCAGGCTCCCCGTACTGAAGCGGGGCTGCTTCTTTTTATAAAGAACCCAGGAGTACTTCTGGTGTCACAAGATTGTTCCAGGGAAGCATTTCTGGGTAAGGCTGAAGCCCTACAAAGTTGGGACAGTTAATCTCTTCAGTGTGCCCTGGTGGCATCCATGGAACCCAACAGGTCTATTCCATAAAACTATAGTACCCAATATGTCCTGTGGGCAGCCATAGAAGTACCGTAACCCAGGGACGCTGTCACCTAGCGTTTTAGGGAGGTAAAGAGCCCAAATAAACTGTCTTCCCCTGTCCTTCCATTATATTGCCCCCCCGGCCAGGTAAGGATCCTTGTTCAGTCCCAGCCGGGATGCCAGTTCCTGCATGCTGTCCATTACATTGTATATATTATTACATCTATTCGTACTTTGTGAGTATGAAAATTCATTGGGAACTGACTCTCCAGAAAATGCTTGGTGAACTCTGTATCTTTCAATACTTACAAAAACCATATGAATATGCAACAGTAAAGACTGTATTGTCATGTGGTAGCTGTATCATATCACAATTTAAAATGATAAGCTTGTTGATGTTGTGCCACAACAGATTGCCTTGCTACCTCACAGTGTTTGGAAACTAGTTTTTATTTTTGCTATTGGTAGGTAACTCCATTGCAAAGCTGATGTTTTTTGTTGTTTCTGTTTTTGTTTTTTCCCCCAAGAATTCCATGAAATACACTGCCAGCTTCATTGTGGAATTCACAGATAGAAAAATGTGAGTGTTGATTAATATACAAACATGCTTTAGAAGGAATAGGTAATAGTTTATTACGATTTGAGACGAGTATAAAATTGTGACCAATTCTATGGTCTCATGCAAGTCTAAAACCATCATATTTTGAAACTGATTTTATAAAAGTTTTTATTTTGCTCAAAAACCCCAGGATGAACTACTATATAAGGGAATTTAAATATAGGGGCAATTCACTTTGAAAGTATTCTCTCTTACACATTTTTCAGTATTGCACCAGTAATTTATAACTCTAATGCATATGTTTCAGTCAGTTTATAACTTTATGGTAGTGGGAATGGAAAAAACAATGCAAATGCCACAGGTAAGCTGTTTCAGTCAGTTTATAATTTGATAATGGAATAAACTGATAATGGAAAATGTTGAAGCGCTTAAAGAACCAAAGAATTTGAACAGAGCCATCCATTAGAAGGACAGCTAGCCAATCAAAGTGTGTAATGTTACATGTCCCGAAGCCCCCACTTGGAATTTCAATACAAATTATGACCCATCTAAAGGACTGAGGTAAGCAATGAGAGAGAGCGGAATAACGTAGGAAGTGACATCAGAGACCAAGACATGTCAGAGAGAGACTATTTCGTCTAAGCGTCAGTGAACCTTAATTGTGCATCAGATAGATAGATACAGTTAGGTCCATAAATATTTGGACAGAGACAACTTTTTTCTAATTTTGGTTCTGTACATTACCACATTGAATTTTAAATGAAACAACTCAGATGCAGTTGAAGTGCAGACTTTCAGCTTTAATTCAGTGGGGTGAACAAAACGATTGCATAAAAATGTGAGGCAACTAAAGCATTTTTTTAACACAATCCCTTCATTTCAGGGGTTCAAAAGTAACTGGACAATTGACTCAAAGGCTATTTCACGGGCAGGTGTGGGCAAGTCCGTCGCTATGTCTCTATCAATTAAGCAGATAAAAGGCTTGGAGTTGATTTGAGGTGTGGTGCTTGCATGTGGAAGATTTTGCTGTGAACAGACAACATGCGGTCAAAGGAGCTCTCTATGCAGGTGAAAGAAGCCATCCTTAAGCTGTGAAAACAGAAAAAACCCATCCGAGAAATTGCTGCAATATTACGAGTGGCAAAATCTACAGTTTGGTACATTCTGAGAAAGAAAGCAAGCACTGGTGAACTCAGCAATGCAAAAAGACCTGGATGTCCACGGAAGACAACAGTGGTGGATGATCGCAGGATCATTTCCATGGTGAAGAGAAACCCCTTCAGAACAGCCAACCAAGTGAACAACACTTTCCAGGGGGTAGGCGTATCGATATCCAAGTCTACCATAAAGAGAAGACTGCATGAAAGTAAATACAGAGGGTGCACTGCAAGGTGCAAGCCACTCATAAGCCTCAAGAATAGAAAGGCTACCTGATCTTAACCCAATTGAGCATGCATTTCACTTGTTGAAGACTAAACTTCAGACAGAAAGGCCCACAAACAAACAGCAACTGAAAGTCGCTGCAGTAAAGACCTGGCAGAGCATTAAAAAGGAGGAAACCCAGCATCTGGTGATGTCCATGAGTTCAAGACTTCAGGCTGTCATTGCCAGCAAAGGGTTTTCAACCAAGTATTAGAAATGAACATTTTATTTCCAGTTATTTAATTTGTCCAATTACTTTAGAGCCCCTGAAATGAAGGGATTGTGTTAAAAAATGGTTTAGTTGCCTCACATTTTTATGCAATCGTTTTGTTCACCCTATTGAATTAAAGCTGAAAGTCTGCGCTTCAACTGCATCTGAGTTGTTTCATTTAAAATTCATTGTGGTAATGTACAGAACCAAAATTAGAAAAAAGTTGCCTCTGTCCAAATATTTATGGACCTAACTGTTGATAGATAGATACTTTATTAATCCCAAGGGGAAATTCACATACTTCCGCAGCAGCATACTGATAAAGACAATATTAAATTAAAGAGTGATAACACTGCAGGTATACAGACAGACAATATCTTTGTATAATGTTAACGTTTACCCCCCAGGGTGGAACTGAAGAGTTACATAGTGTGGGGGAGGAACGATCTCCTCAGTCTGTCAGTGGAGCAGGACAGTGACAGCAGTCTGTTGCTGAAGCTGCTCCTCTGTCTGGTGATGATACTGTTTAGTGGATGCAGTGGATTCTCCATGATTGACAGGAGCCTGCTCAGTGCCTGTCTCTCTGCCACAGATGTCAAACTGTCCAGCTCCATGCCTACAATAGAGCCTGCCTTCCTCACCAGTTTGTCCAGGTGTGAGACGTCTCTCTTCTTTATGCTGCCTCCCCAGCACACCACCGCGTAGAAGAGGGCGCTTGCCACAACCGTCTGGTAGAACATCTGCAGCATCTTATTGCAGATGTTGAAGGACACCAACCTTCTAAGGAGGTATAGTCGGCTCTGTCCTTTCTTACACAGAGCATCAGTATTGGCAGTCCAGTCCAATTTATCATCCAGCTGCACTCCCAGGTATTTATAGGTCTGCACCCTCGGAACAAAGTCACCTGTGATGATCACAGGGGCCTGGGCCTCCTAAAATCCACCACCAGCTCCTTGGTTTTGTTGGTGTTCAGGTGTAGGTGGTTTGAGTCGCACCATTTAACAAAGTCCTTGATTAGGTTCCTATACTCCTCCTCCTGCCCACTCCTGATGCAGCCCACGACAGCAATGTCATCAGTGAACGTTTGCACATGGCAGGACTCAGAGTTGTATTGGAAGTCCGATGTATATAGGCTGAACAGGACCGGAGAAAGTACAGTCCCCTGCGGCGCTCCTGTGTTGCTGACCACAATGTCAGACCTGCAGTTCCCGAGATGCACATACTGAGGTCTGTCTTTAAGATAGTCTACAATCCATGCTACCAGGTATGAATCTACTCCCATCTCTGTCTGCTTGATCCTAAGGAGCAGAGGTTGGGTGGTGTTGAAGGCGCTAGAGAATTCCAGAAACATAATTCTTATAGCACCACTGCCTCTGTCCAAGTGGTAGAGGGATCGGTGTAGCATGTAGATGATGGCATCCTCCGCTTCCACCTTCTCTTGGTATGCGAACTGCAGAGGGTCGAGGACATGGTGGACCTGTGGCTTCAGGTGGTGAAGCAGCTGCCGCTCCATGGTCTTCATCACATGTGACGTCAGAGCGACAGGCCGGAAGTCATTCAGCTCACCTGGACATGATACCTTTGGGACTGGGGTGATGCAAGATGTTTTCCAAAGCCTCGGGACTCTCCCTTGTTCCAGGCTCTGGTTGAAGATGTGCTGTAGAGGACTCCCCAGCTCCAACGCACAGGCTTTCAGGAGTCGTGGCGATACTCCATCTGGACCCGCTGCTTTGCTGGCACAAATTTCAATTGTGGCATATCACACTGATTGCTAAACAACAACATTCTCCCGTGAAATTACTCATTTTCAGTGAGCTTTTCTAAGACTATATGTAGACTTTTGCTATTTTATTTTCTGTTATACTTTATTCTGTTGTTATTATTATGCTTTAATAAATTCTATGTTGCTTTTACATTTCTATACTCAGTCTATACTGTATATCTTGAGTGATTGAAGAAAATATTAGGGCACCTGGTGCGGAAAGATTGCTGCTTTCTTGCCCACAGGGTTATCAAGGCTAAGATGTCGCACCTCAATAGAAGAACAAGTGCAGCAGAAATAAGACCCCATTGGTTGGTAAGTGGCATATAACCACATGGGTGTTGAGTCTTCGTGTGTTTTGGGTACATATATATGTTTGTTAATGCTGGTAATAGAAACTCTATGCGGAGTACTGAGATTTGAGGCATCACTTTTATGTACTTACGTGGAATATTACAAAGTGACCGTCACTAATTCGTTATTTTGTGGCAAGATCTGTGGAAGGGTTGGGGGTCCTTTGTGTAACACTATAGAGTGAAACACAGTAGGTCATCACTCATTTCTAGATGTGTAATTAGGATCTCCGAGTGTGTATTAATCCTAAGGCGCAGGAATAGAACAAACTTATGATAAGTAAGTCTCATGATAATACAGTGGGTTTGAGTATGTCGTGTTACATAAAAAAACATGGAAGCATGGTAATGTAACATGGATATTTTATTTTGTAAAGTGAGGAACAAAAATACATTTTTTTTAACAGTAGAATGTATTTAAGATGTTCTCATAGCTCTGGCCTTGAAATTTTAAATGAACCATCATATTGTGAGATTTGCTTCAGTCTTACAGAACTTATTTTTTGGAATTAATTGTATGCTAAAGTAAAATCAAAAGTGCCTTCTGTATAGCTGAGAGGGTTTGTTAAATGCTTTCATCCATCCATTGTCTCCCGCTTATCCAAGGTCGGGTCGCGGGGGCAGCAGCTTGAGCAGAGATGCCCAGACTTCCCTCTCCCCGGCCACTTCTTCTAGCTCTTCCGGGAGAATCCCAAGGCGTTCCCAGGCCAGTCGAGAGACATAGTCCCTCCAGCGTGTCCTGGGTCTTCCCCGGGGCCTCCTCCCGGTTGGACGTGCCTGGAACACCTCACCAGGGAGGCGTCCAGGAAGCATCCTGATTAGATGTCCGAGCCACCTCATCTGACTCCTCTCGATGCGGAGGAGCAGCGGCTCTACTCTGAGCCCCTCCCGGATGACTGAGCTTCTCACCCTATCTTTAAGGGAAAGCCCAGACACCCTGCGGAGGAAACTCATTTCAGCCGCTTGTATTCGCGATCTCGTTCTTTCGGTCACTACCCATAGCTCATGACCATAGGTGAGGGTAGGAACATAGATCGACTGGTAAATTGAGAGCTTCGCCTTGTGGCTCAGCTCCTTTTTCACCACGACAGACCGATGCAACGCCCGCATTACTGCGGATGCCGCACCGATCCGCCTGTCGATCTCACGCTCCATTCTTCCCTCACTCGTGAACAAGACCCCGAGATACTTGAACTCCTCCACTTGGGGCAGGATCTCGCTACCAACCCTGAGAGGGCACTCCACCCTTTTCCGGTTGAGGACCATGGTCTCGGATTTGGAGGTGCTGATTCTCATCCCAGCCGCTTCACACTCGGCTGCGAACCGATCCAGAGAGAGCTGAAGATCACGGCCTGATGAAGCAAACAGGACAACATCATTTGCAAAAAGCAGTGACCCAATCCTGAGCCCACCAAACCGGACCCCCTCAACACCCTGGCTGCGCCTAGAAATTCTGTCCATAAAAGTTATGAACAGAATCGGTGACAAAGGGCAGCCCTGGCGGAGTCCAACTCTCACTGGAAACGGGTTCGACTTACTGCCGGCAATGCGGACCAAGCTCTGGCACTGATCGTACAGGGACTGAACAGCCCTTATCAGGGGGGCTGGTACCCCATACTCTCGGAGTACCCCCCACAGGATTCCCCGAGGGACACGGTCGAATGCCTTTTCTAAGTCCACAAAACACATGTAGACTGGTTGGGCAAACTCCCATGCACCCTCCAGGACCCTGCTAAGGGTATAGAGCTGGTCCACTGTTCCGCGACCAGGACGAAAACCACACTGTTCCTCCTGAATCCGAGGCTCGACTATCCGACGGACCCTCCTCTCCAGGACCCCTGAATAGACTTTTCCAGGGAGGCTGAGGAGTGTGATCCCTCTGTAGTTGGAACACACCCTCCGATCCCCCTTCTTAAAGAGGGGGACCACCACCCCGGTCTGCCAATCCAGAGGCACTGTCCCTGATGTCCATGCGATGTTGCAGAGGCGTGTCAGCCAAGACAGTCCTACAACATCCAGAGCCTTGAGGAACTCCGGGCGTATCTCATCCACCCCCGGCGCCCTGCCACCAAGGAGTTTTTTGACCACCTCGGTGACCTCAGTCCCAGAGATGGGGGAGCCCACCTCTGAGTCCCCAGGCTCTGCTTCCTCATTGGAAGGCATGTTAATGGGATTGAGGAGGTCTTCGAAGTATTCCCCCCACCGACCCACAACGTCCCGAGTCGAGGTCAGCAGCGCACCATCCCCACCATATACAGTGTTGACACTGCACTGCTTCCCCTTCCTGAGACGCCGGATGGTGGACCAGAATCTCCTCGAAGCCGTCCGAAAGTCATTCTCCATGGCCTCCCCAAACTCCTCCCACGCCCGAGTTTTTGCCTCAGCAACCACCAAAGCCGCATTCCGCTTGGCCTGCCGGTACCTATCAGCTGCCTCCGGGGTCCCACAGGACAAAAGGGTCCTGTAGGACTCCTTCTTCAGCTTGACGGCATCCTTCACCGCCGGTGTCCACCAGCGGGTTCGGGGATTGCCGCCACGACAGGCACCGACCACCTTACGGCCACAGCTCCGGTCAGCTGCCTCAACAATAGAGGCACGGAACATGGCCCATTCGGACTCAATGTCCCCCACCTCCCTCGGGATGTGGTCGAAGTTCTGCCGGAGGTGGGAGTTGAAGCTACTTCTGACAGGGGGCTCTGCCAGACGTTCCCAGCAGACCCTCACAACACGTTTGGGCCTACCACGCCTGACCGGCATCCTCCCCCACCATCGAAGCCAACTCACCACCAGGTGGTGATCAGTTGACAGCTCCGCCCCTCTCTTCACCCGAGTGTCCAAGACATGTGGCCGCAAGTCCGACGACACGACCACAAAGTCGATCATCGAACTGAGGCCTAGGGTGTCCTGGTGCCAAGTGCACATATGAACACCCCTATGCTTGAACATGGTGTTCGTTATGGACAATCCGTGACGAGCACAGAAGTCCAATAACAAAACACCGCTCGGGTTCAGATCAGGGGGGCCATTCCTCCCAATCACGCCCTTCCAGGTCTCACTGTCATTGCCCACGTGAGCATTGAAGTCTCCCAGCAGAACGAGGGAGTCCCCAGAAGGTATGCCCTCTAGCACCCCCTCCAGGGACTCCAAAAAGGGTGGGTACTCCGAACTGCTGTTCGGTGCATACGCACAAACAACAGTTAGAACCCGTCCCCCCACCCGAAGGCGAAGGGAGGCTACCCTCTCGTCCACCGGGATAAACCCCAATGTACAGGCTCCAAGTTGGGGGGCAATAAGTATACCCACACCTGCTCGGCGCCTCTCACCGGGGGCAACTCCAGAGTGGTAGAGAGTCCAGCCCCTCTCAAGGAGATTGGTTCCAGAGTCCAAGCTGTGCGTCGAGGTGAGCCCGACTATATCTAGCCGGAACCTCTCAACTTCGCGCACTAGCTCAGGCTCCTTCCCCTTCAGAGAGGTGACATTCCACGTCCCAAGAGCCAGTTTCTGTAGCCGAGGATCGGACCGCCAAGGTCCCCGCCTTCGGCCACCACCCAACTCACACTGCACCCGACCTCCTTGGCCCCTCCCATAGGTGGTGAGCCCATGGGAAGGGGGACCCACGTTGCCTCTTCGGGCTGTGCCTGGCCGAGCCCCATGGGTGCAGGCCCGGCCACCAGGCGCTCGCCATCGAGCCCCACCTCCAGGCCTGGCTCCAGAGTGGGGCCCCGGTGACCCGCGTCCGGGCAAGGGAAAACGCCGTCCAAAATGGTTTTTCTTCATAGGAGGTTTGTTTAACCGCTCTTTGTCTCATCCCTCACCAGGGGCATAAAGCCCCGGACAACAGAGCTCCTAGGATCATTGGGACACGCAAACCCCTCCACCACGATAAGGTGACGGTTAAAGGAGGGGTAAATGCTTTCATTTCTTCTATAAATTTTATTTTTTGATGTGTTTGCATATAATCTACTGCACTTGCTATGTCTGCCCTTATGAAACAGATTAGACACCCTTATTCTTCAAGAAATATCACACTGAGCAAAATTTAGAAATTTCAAAATCTCCCAATGAAAAGCATTGGTAAATTTGTGAACTTACAATAAAACAGAGAAACATTATGTGCAAACTCATGAATTAGATTACTGCTTCAGATTTATCTTGAGAGTGGTTACTTCAGCATTTATTTGTTCTTATTTGGTATATACAGTATTTCTCTTTACTCTTCAGACAGCTGCTCTTTACAGCAAATAGTTCCCCCAGTACAAATTAGTCAAGTTCTGGGAGAGACACGTGTGTGAGCCTCTTGTAGACCAGTTTACTTCTCTTGTTTGAGATATGTTAACTTTGAAAATGAAAAAAAAAAATTAATTAAAGCAAAACGTCACATATCTACAAATGTAGGAGGAAAGGGATTATGTAAATATTGCTGTATAAACTAAGAGTAAACAAATATGTACTGTGTATTTATATTACACTAAAAACAATCTCATGGATGCATTATCTGTACATGAAATAATTCAATATTTCTCTCAACTATATTTTATCGGCAAAGCATTAGACCTGTTCTCCATAATGGTCAGAGGCAGCCAAAACTTTTGCCTTGAGTCTTAACAGGGATTTAAACTCTCCATTGGGTACTTATTTCAAAAATATTATGTTTAAGAAAATTTACCTACAGTCTCCGACCCTTCACAACCAACAACAGGAAAAAAAAATCACTTTTGACTCTGGATTCTGATATCTGTGAAAGCTACTTCGTCCACTGTAAGCCTACTCAACTTATATTATTAACTACATGGCATTATATTGTTACAAAAGCATTTAGTAAATTGAAAAGTGATAACCAGCATATTAATTAAGTTATTATGAAAATGAAATATATGCTCCAGCTTTCAAATCAGTTAACTAAGTCATTGAACATACCTGAATGTTTTGAAATGAGTGCTGTTTAAAGTTGGAGTTATTATCTAAATACAGAACATACTGTATGACTTGAAGTCTCTTAATTTTTCCTGGATTATCTTGCATGTTGCTTTCCATTTTAAAAAACCTAGTCAACTAATTATTGGGAACTAGCATTTAAAACAAAAGTCTTGAATAAATCTGTAGTTTAATTTCACGTACGTTTACTATAAAAGGATTAGATTATGATTACGCTGATCTAGATTTTGCAAAACTATATACCAAGGATGTCCAACTCTGACCCTGGAGAGCCACATTGACTGTAGGTTTTTGTGCCAACCTAGCTGCTTAATTAGAAGCCAGTTCTTACCAATAACAGATGTTATTTAATTTCATGGCTTGTTAGTTTTTTTTAACTCTGCCATCTCAGTTTATTCTTAAATCTCAGATTTTTTCCTTTGTAATTATATGTATTTCATCCAAGCGATTTAAATTCTAAAACGGATGAGTAATTTTCAGTTCTTCACTTTCTCCTCAGTTTCCTTCATAGTACTTAATTAAACGAAATAGTGAATGATGAGTACACACAGGTTGACAAGCTAAATGTAAAATTGCTAGTTCCTTTGTCATTTGCATCTTATTGCTAATAAGGAGCAGTTAAAACAAAGAAAACAGCTGTTTAAGACTAAAATAAGCAATTCAGGGTTCAAAATCTTAATAAGTGAGACAACTAAAATGAAGGAGAAAAATGTAACTTGAGCAGTAAGTGCTTCATCAGCAATGAATGATTTCTCGTGAAGCAACTGGGTTGGAACAAAAACCTGAAGCCGCCGTGGCCCTCCAGGACTGACGTTGCTCAGCCCTGATTTAAAGGGTATGAGTCTAAAATAGTAAATCAATTAAATGAAGTTAATTAGTAGCAAAAACTACTCACTAATTAAGAAAATTGTTATAATGACAACCTGTAGCCACTGTGGCTCTCCAGGGGCCTCATGTATAACGCCGTGCGTAGAACTCACACTATAACATGGCGTAAGCACAAAAGCGGTAATGTGCGTACGCACAGAAAAATCCAGATGCAGGAATCTGTGCGCACGCAAACTTTCACGTTCTTCCACTACATAAATCCCGATCACCGTGAAAAGTAACGCACGTGCACGCGCCTTCTGTCCCGCCCCAACTCCTCCCAGAATTACGCCTCTTTGAATATGCAAATCTATATAAATAGCCTTCTGTGAAAAGACAATGGGAAAAGCACGGGGGAAAATATAAGAATTTCAGCGAATACCAAGTGGAGGCAAAGGAAAAACGTACTATTTGTTGGTTTAAACAGTGGTATAATCAACAAAAGGAAGTTGATCGAGTGACATAGTGTCGGAAAAACTCGAAAGCTCAAGTTCACAAAGTCGCACAGTGCCCAAAATAAAAAAGAAGTCACATATCAAAGTCGGCGTGAAAAGGCGACTCGTAGCGGACCGTCTGAGTGTCATATGAAAGCTTATTAGGGTACAGAGAAAAAAAAAATAGGCACACAGTGGGGAAAAAAGCACGAAATGTCAACTTTAATCTCGAAATTTACACTTTAATCACATAGCTTATTTTGTCATTAAAGTAGAACATCATAAACTTCATCTTAAAATCGTTTATTTTACTAGTTTCTCAAGTAGCACGTTAAATGCTTTGTTATGTATTTGATCTTCTATGTGCTCTATGTGTGTGAATCACTATGTGCTTCCGTTCTTTCTCTTTCTCCGACAGGACACAGAATCCATTGCATTCGTGATATTACAGCTCTCTGAATAATTAAAATACTGAGATGTATACGTGATATCTTTTTCATGATGATAGGAATGAAAGCATGTTATTAAACATGGGAATATGGTTGCGCAGTGATTGTTCATATCTCACGTAAGAGGCTTGCTGCGCCATGTGCGACCTTCAATGAAATAATTTATTACAGAAGTACTGTCTCTTTCAAACGTACTAACCTCCAATTCCTGTCCTTACTTTTCTTTCTCCAAATACCCAATCGCCACACACAAGCTCTGTAATAGACGTTAAGCCATCTGTAAGCTTAGAACGCCGATTCTTCAAAACTTTTAAGGGACATTGAAATATCTTCGTAGTACATGTTTAATTATTCTATCCGTCTGTCCTTCCAGTGTCGCGTCAGCACCAGCAATAATACAGCGCAAGGCAGGAGCTATCCATGAACTAGCTAGCGCTGCGGCACCGTGTCCTCACATGTTTAATTATTAACAATACAGATTATTTAAATAAAGTTAAAGTTTTATCTGTATACTATAAGCAACATATTTTGCTGCATTTCATCTTAAAAATTATATCGCCATCATGCGCACTTTATAAAGTGGCACAGGTTTTGCAATATTATAACTGTAGTGCAAGTTTACAGTGGGGTACCGGTAATTGTACTCATAAGTACAAACAGTTCTACAAGGAGCACTTGATGGACTGATTGAGTGCATTTATAGTTCTTGGGATGAAACTGTTTCTGAAACGTGAGGTCCGTACAGGAATGGCTTTGATGCGTTTTGCCGTGGTTGAGGTAGTGTGTGCTTGAAACTGTATACCGATAATTCTGTTTCCGATCAGCTGCTGCTGTGATTCCCCACTCAGATACAATGATATAAATACTCCGAGTGGTGCAGTGAGAGTAATATGGAAAAAGATGATCCGCTGTGGCAACCCTTAATGGGAGCAGCTGAAAGAAGAAGAAGATGCAGTGAGCGTAACAACGCTAAAGCAGTTATGGTATTTGGAATACTATGGCTATTCCCTGCACCATTGTATTGTTACAGGTTAATTACAATCAGATGCATTACACTAATAAACAATATGCAGTTAATTTCAGTGTATTTATAAAGCCGCGTCAGGAATGTGGGTCTAAGAAAGAAAGGGTGACCACACAGGAACAGTAGCACTGCTTTGACGCTGGGTGCCGCCAGTCTGCAAAACCGAGCGGAGAAATTGCGTACGCCAGGGTATGAGGTACCGTGGAAATGTGCGTGGGTTTACACCAAGTTTAGGTTTTATACATCGCGATTTGAACGTGGAAACGTTCATACGCAACATTTCTGTGCGTACGCACCATTTATACATGAGGCCCCAGGAGTTGGCCACTCCTGCTGTATTCAAAGTTTAACCCAAGTGTGCACAGCTAAAAAGATAATTCCTACTTTTAGAACTGGAGTTGTTGGAATTGAAGTTTTTTTTTTAAAAATTTTTTCTTGATTATCATGAAAGTTGCTTTCCATATATAAAAACATAGTCAACTAATCAGTGGGAACATGTATTTAAAACAAGTCTCCAATAAACCTGTGGTTTAATTTCACATATTTTTACTATAAAAGGATTATCACTAAGCTGATCTACATTTTGCAAAACTATGTACAAAGTTTAACCCAATTGTGCACAGCTATAAAGATAATTCCTACTTTTAGTTCTTGGAATCACAAGATTTTGAGCTGTACCACCTTGCCTTTACTCTAAGGACAGTCTGGAGCTAGGTCTGCTCTCCCCATCATCCTCCTTGCTGGTTGCCCATAGAAGCATATTTATTTCTGTTTTTTCTAATAATACAAAGTCCCTTTCTCCTCTTGTTGGCCCCATTGTTTCTTATGTGCTTCAGATGTTAAGAAATGTTGAAAAATTGATGGGTCCTCTGCTAAGGTGGCACATTCCATTATTTCATAATTCTGCCCTAAATATCAGGTCTGCACTCAGGACATGTGGAATTCCCCTCTCTTCCCCTCTTCCAGTGCATCCCCTGTACTCTTTTGCTTCATCCCTTTCTCATAAGTCCAAACCAGTATCTGGTCTCTATTCCCTCCTCTGTAAAGCTTCTGTCAAAACTCTACCAATAATGTCTAATTAGATAATAATCCTTTCCGAATCCTCTGCATTGTTCTGGCAAACTATCTTTCTAAATACCAAAAATTGCTCTAAAAATCCTAATCACCAGCACAGACAATTTAGATTTGTTCATAGACTGTACTCTATTCCCCAGAGATGTTATCTGATGGGACTAGAATTACTTTAGATCCCTTATGTAACCTTTGTCTTCTTAAAGTCCCTGGCACTTTTCTTCACAATTTCTTGGATTGTCTTCCACCTGCTGCTCTCTGGCACTATGTGGCTGAATCCCTCTCTGTGATTCTTTCTTTTTCCATTCCATTGTCACCTCAGATTCTTCTGTCTTTCTTCTCTTTCCTTACTTTCCCTTTCTTTCTTCCAGCGGAGGCTTTTAATAACTGCAACCATTTCAGTTAAATTGCTTTTAAGACTCTTTAGTCTCTCCTGCAAGTCATTTTATAATCTTATCTGTCTTGAACTTTCTGCATCCTGGATCAACAACACTTCTGCTTCTATTATCCACAACTGGCTTCATACTGTTCAATTAGTAAAGAGCTGGTTGCTCCATGAGGCAGTTTTTCCTGTTCAACTTTCCTAATTTTTTTTTTTTTTAATTTTCTTGCATACTTTTTTGGCTTACTTTACCTTGCATTTCTGTGTGTTGTGTGTGTGCCAGTTTACCTGTTTTTCCCCACTATTATTGTGCTTCTGATTAAATAACTGTCTCAGATGGGGTGGGTTTTTTGTTTTGTGTTTGTTCTTATATATCCCACAAATTGGTTATTATTGTTGGTTTTCTTCTGCTGTATTCTTTTTCATCTTATCAATAAAAATTTGATTATAAAAAAAAAAAAAAAAAATTGGAGCTGAAACTATCTGAAACTGCATTTCATATTAAGGCAGCCTTTCAATCACATAGTCTTAATGTTCTTATCCAACTGTTATAATCAGACATCACTGTTTAAAAAGATGATCTTCCGCCATTATTGAATTCTTTAGCCATGCTTCTTAAGTCTGCTGTAAACATACAAAATGCCTCATATAATGTACATGGTTAAAAAAGCGTGAATGGACAAGAGAAATGTTTAATTTATGGAACAATTTTTTCAAAGTGGTGCACCACTGCCTTTGTTGCAGATTGTGAGTCACTTCTGATTTAAGCACCTTATTTGACTTATTTACAAGCTCTTCAAAATAGATAGATAATACATCTGATTTGTCCCCTGGCTATTATTTTTTGAATTGAACACGATTTGTTTCTTTGTTTGCAGTGCTTCATTTAATTAAAACGGAAACATTTTTGGTACTTAGATTGAAACTCTTTCTTTGATCTGCATTAAAATCCCTAGGGAATTGGTTCCCAAGCTCAGTCTTAGGATCCTTTGTGGCAGTAGGATTTTGCTAAAACCATATTCACAATTGATTAGTCATGTTAATTCTGATTGATCTCATTTAATTAACTGGTCATTTTTTCTCTTCTCTTATTCTATATTCAGAAAAGCACCGTAGTAGCAGTGTGATTCTACATTTATAAGAAATTTACAAATTTTTGTATTTTTCCTATAGCTTTAACACTAGAATTCCTGCAGCCTACTAAAAAAATTGTAATCCCGGGCCTTCTTAAATTCCTTCGCACCTCTCCATTAGCATCTTTTGTTTTGCAAATGTGTCGATAAGCAGCAAGCAGCCTGCTATTCCATCCCTCCTCCGCCACAGCTCAACTTAATTCTAGTGTTATGTGGCTCCCTTTTTTGTTCTCCTATTGGCCTTTTTTGCATAGCTTCCACTTTTACTTTTATCCTAATAATGACAACAACAAGCATAGCACACACCTCAGCAAACAACACTAAATGCTAAAAGGCAGCTCCTGCTTCAGCACCAAACCCACTAAATTGTTTATTAGTAAATAAGTTAAATATGCAGAACACCTGGAAAAGCAGAATGAAAATCATGATTATGATAGAAATCTCACAAACTAAATATAAAAAAAAAAATCAATACATTATTCCCATGCAACATACTTAAATGCTTTCTACATTCTAATAAAAATATACCAAACTTAGCTTTCAAATTTCTAAATTGAACCCAAAACTTAGAAACAAATAATACCCTTCCTAATTAGGCCTGAAGTCCAGTTAAAAACAGAAGTGTTTGAAACAAAAGCCTGCAGCCACAATGAGTCCCCAGGACTTAGTCTGAAAACCCCTGCCCTGTGATATTTTCTGAAGCATATTGTTTATTATTATAATATATTTTATTTTTGCTTGTTTAATTTGACCTTGCTTTCTAGAAACATACTTTTTAACTGACAGCTCTACATCTAAACAGAATAGCAAAATTAATTATAGTAGTGTTTTCTCTTAATTAATGATATTCTACATTACATAAATGTATGTAACAAAAAAAACTACTACTTATTCATTGATATTTTAACATGAATACTGAATTTTCGTGATCCAGTCATTATATGAAGTATGCACATTGTTCTTACGTGTTTTTCAGTTTTCTTTGGGTGCCATGGTTTCCTGATTCATCACAAGGATGCATATATGTCTTGATCTCTCTCTCTCTTTCTCTCTTTCTCTCGAAAGGTGAAGAGGATTAAGTTAGTGTGGCATCTAAGAGTGTTACATATTTTCATTTGGATTTGAAAATAGTGAAGAAGAGACATGACATATGTTGTGTGTGGAAACAGAAGGGGAAAGGAAAAAGTATTTGAGCACTGAGTGGAGTGGAAGGCACATATTTTTTGGCACCAGCAATGACATAGCCAGATTGGTATACTAGCAGCTGATGAGTGGACAATGTGATTAAAGGAAAAGGATAAGGGGACATGTTGCAGTTTTTACATTTGATTGTTGGTAGTTTATTGATGTGCATGTTTTTGGCCTAAGGTGGTAAAAAAGCTGGGATCCCTTTGAAACGATATAAATGTCTAACTTAGTCTTAACTTAAATAAAAATATGTCTTTTTTTGTAAAATGTGTTTAGCTTCTAAGATATTTGGCTTTTTAAGTATGAAATATAAGTCAGTAGTCCCAATTTATCAAATGTTCATCAGGTGTGAATATGATGAGGCTTTCATTTCTGAATCAATAGATGGAAATATTCTGTCAACAGATTACAAAGCCTAGCAAGTACTCTGTTGTAGAATGTCAAGGAGGAGGTAGGAAGCCAGTTAGCTGAGGTCCCCAGGACTATGACTGTGTCTGACTTTGTTTTTGACTTTCTCTATTATAATTGTCCATGTCTGCTCCATAGGTTTAATTTGTCCAAGGATGATTCTGACTGGATTTTTTGTTTTTCTTTCCTCCATTGTCAACAGATTTGTTTAGCAACCCGTTGCCTATTTAAATGTTTTCTGAAAACGTCAAAAAGAATTGACAGTACTTGTCTGAAAAATAATACAAAAAGACGTTAGTATACTTTGATGTAAATCAGTCTATGATAAAGCTGAATGGTGTATGAATAGGGGAAATAATAAAAAAAGTTCTTCTCTCCCTAGAGTAGTCATGCATCAAAACTCATAAAAAATAAACCATTACACAAGTGCAGCGAGGTACTGATAATCAAGGGGGAACTACTGCTCTCCAGAAAGGTCATTGCTGTCTTCTCAGGTTTTTTGCAGACTGTTACTGAAAGCATATTTTGTTGATGAAGTGGATTAACGTATTTAGTTTTAGTGTGCATGAGGAGCATTTGGTTTAGTGATAGGTCTGTCATCTTAACCAAAAATAATTATACATATGAGTATATTCAATCTTGGGTAAATTCTTTTTTGGGTGGTTGTTTATAAAAACAGCCCTGTTTGTTAGTTCTGAGCAGAGTAGGAGGGTATTTTCTGTACGTCGCTTAAATCATCCAAGATCAGATGCCTGATCTCAAATGCATGCCTGATGCCTGATTTCAAACGCAGCCGCATAGTAGATTAGTGTAGCTGGATCTAATCATCCGAGATGAATGCGCGCGCCCGCCCGCGCTGATTGAAAGGCCCATATATATTGAGTCTAGAAAACATGGTCAGCGAGTCTTTGATAGGCTGCAACAAAATGACGAAAGAACGGGCGCATTTTTTTTCACACAAACTGTGTGTGGGTGGGTGTGGGTGTGGGTGTTAGTTAGTTAGTTAGTTAGTTAGTTAGTTAGTTAGTTAGTTAGTTAGTTAGTTAGTTAGTTAGTTAGTTAGTTAGTTAGTTAGTTAGTTAGTTAGTTAGTTAGTTAGTTAGTTACTCGAAGGATTTCAAGATTTAATATGCACAAGGGGTAACACTGCAAAAGCAGCCCAAACCAGAAAAGACTGCTGGCAAAAAGTGGCCGACAAATTAAACGCGTGTGCATTGTACTTACTGAAAGCAGCGTTTCATTTCTTATGTGTCAGATTAATTATTATTTAATATGTCATAATTCCAGGTCAAACGTGAGCACAAGGAGAACACAGGAATAGGTTAAAGTGAAGTACAAGAATATACTTCAAACTGGTAAATATTGGTATATAATTATTTAAAGAAATGTTGACATAAAGAATCATATATAATGTAAAGAACATTAATTTTAAAGCTAATAAGAAGGCAGACAAGCAGAAAACAGGTGGAGGTCCATGCGGTCCAGACCTAACCCCTGCAGAAGAGTTGGCTCTCCAGCAAAATGCCCATCGCCCTGTTTCTGAGGGCATTCCAGGGGGAAGCTCCTCCTCAGAACCAGTGGCAGGATGCAGTGGTCACTTCATTTCAGGTAAAGGATGGTCATTGCATATATTTGTCCTCAATGTGTGCCATATGTATGTTCCATATAGTCGTCTTTTTTTTGTTGGGTCAGTTGCAGGGAATGTCATATCCCTAGAACCAGTGTCTGACCAACGAGATATTGACAAAGGTCAAATATTTGTTGAAGACACTGTGTCTGATTATTCATAAGGAGGAGAGGTACATTTTCCAAATCAAACTCCACTCTGATCAGTCCCATGTGCCCCAATCACATTTGAAAACCCTGGGTAATGAGAATGTTAGGCTGATTGTGAAATTATTTATGGAACTGTGGGTGTTTTTACCTGTGTATTATCTACCTGCAATGGCATGAAACGCCTTGTTTATTGTCTGCACACGCAGGTGTCCAGGAAACACTATGAAAACCCGAAGGAAATATTTCAGAGCCAAACAGACTTTACGAATTGCCTGGCAAACTGCACTTTTAAATAGATTTTCCACATCGCCTACAGTATATAAAAAAAGTGCCGCTTGCAAAAAACCTCAAAGCAATGCATACTGTCTGTGTGGTTGTGAGAGCCCGACTTCGCCTAGATTGACTTCGAACATAAGGTCCTAATAAATTTTTGAGGTACAATATTCCCCCTCGGCTAAAGCGGTATCTTTCGAAAAGAATTTCCTCCGGGAGCAATAAAGGATCTTGCCGATCGTGCAAACCCTCTCTATATGAAATTCTCTTCTTATAATTTGCGCACCGATATCAATTGGT
This sequence comes from Erpetoichthys calabaricus, assembly GCF_900747795.2. Lineage (NCBI taxonomy): Eukaryota > Metazoa > Chordata > Cladistia > Polypteriformes > Polypteridae > Erpetoichthys > Erpetoichthys calabaricus. The sequence continues at coordinate 118,963,590 of NC_041395.2, forward strand.
CGCTCATTCATGAACGGCAAAGTCATGACTGAATGAATTCCACTCACGGACACTGATTAAGTGTGTGAGCTAATCCTTGTTTACATAGAACAAACCTGCTCCGAGCAGGTTTGAGGATTAGGATGTGTTGCTCTGACAACACATCCATCAAGAGTTTCGAAAAACTGACAGATCCAGGATCAGGCCAAATCGTCAACAATTACATCCGGCTAAACAAGTAATCCACATACGAAAAATACCCCCCTGCTCTGAAATATAACCAATAATAATTACAAAAAGAAAATGTATTAAATGGTTATACTTGTATAACACAAAGACTCACAGTGCTCAATTCAATATTAGAAAAGAGATCAATAATGACATTATATGTTCCAGACTCTGGCAGCACTCAGAGAATCATAGCATCTAGCAGCCATAACAGTGTAATGACTGTTTGAAATGTTTTTGTCCAGTCACAAACAATGTTGTCCTAGTTTCTTCTCTTGTATATTTCTTTATGTCCATTGTATGAGGCAGCCAGAAAAAAGTGACATAACGGAAAATGTAATCTGCTTTCCTTTTGATTATCCCATTTTGTACACACAGAACATCTGCAGATCACTTTGGAATGATGTATAAATTATCCTTTCGGGAATAATTCTGTCATCTGGAAGGTAAAAATTCAGGATCCATGCATTTATTGGATGCTCCATTTAAGAGAAAAGACAGAGCCAAGCCACACTGAAGCTACTCCTGTCCATTGGACAGAAACATGTTTGTTTCATTGATTCCAATAGATGCTGTCCAATAAAAAATACAAATAGTCTCCTTCTGGCAATAATGTGTGATACTAAAAAATTAGTTGGTACCCTGGAAAACTAGCAATGACATATATCAGCATCCAGTGTAATGTGAAGCACAATAAAAAGATTTTCGATTTAGTATTGAAAATTTGAAGTATAACACACATCCAAGTATTTCAAAGTAAATAAATTAGTGTAACGGCCTTATTTAGAAATAATGACACACTACATATAAAGTAGAGGACCTTATTGTTATCATGTGTGGCCGTGGCAGCACATAGGTTTGTTCCTGCTTTAAAGCCTCAGGATCAACATGACTTGCAGTCACTGGAGGAGCAATCAGTTCTAGATTCACAATATAATATCAGAATGTGATCTGAAGCCTAACAGAATGTGACTAATGTATCACAAAAGAGGTTCTAAAACTCAAGAGTAAATCTACAACAGACTTGCTTAAAAGAGAAGAAGGTTTGAGTTTTAGAATGGTTAAGTCAATGTGCTGGTATGAATTGAAGTGAGCATCCTAAAGTTCTAAACAAGTTGAAGCAGTTGTGCAAAGAACAAAATGCTGAACCGCTTTCAATCTAGGTTGTGGCCTTGATCAAAAACTGCAGGAAACATTTGGATAAATTCTTTGTGGCTAAAATGGTTGTATTAGATCAATGTCTTCAACAGTAATGTTAAGAAGTATGATTTTTGTGTAATTGTTTTTATAATTTTTTTGTTTTACTATTTCTCCCTTCTGTGCTGAATATCAAACTTCATTTTAAGTCTGATTAAAGTAAAATTTAATTTTTTTTAAGATTTCACAAACTCAAGATTACATACCCTTCAGAGGCTAAGACTCAGTGTAACCCTAAATGGGTGAAAATTCAAGTTTTGGAATGTTTAGTGGCTGGGTGGGTGACTGTATAGATATATTATATACCCCACAGGATGATAAATGTGAAGAGGTGATGAGTGAAGGAAAAGGGATGGCACAGGTTTCAAAAGATTCTTATGTGGTCATGCAGTATTAGTAGAGGAATGAGAAGGAAATTCCTTTAGTGCATATGATATTGAATATGGGTTTCTAAAAATAAAGTAGTGTAATTAGCAATCTGTGGAAGGTAGTTTAGGTGTTTTTAACAATTTTTGCCATAAAAAGGAGACACAATATGTTAAATTGATTGATCTGCCCTGCCAGATTATTGCCAGCAGTGCAGGCTCATCCCCAATTCATCAAAAACAGTCTCAAGTGTCTTTCACCTCCACCACAACAGTGGAAGCAAACAGCTTTGCCTCACCTTTAATGGATAAAGGATTGACCACGACCCTAGCCTAATTTATCTTAGAGTCACTCTCGATAGAACCCTGTCTTTCAAAAAGCACCTGTCTAAGGCTGCTGCTAAAATTAAGACGAGAATAACCTACTGTCAAAGCTGGCCGGTACATCTTGGGGGACTGAAGCAAATGTACTGAGGTCTTCCTCCTTGGCTCTGTCATACTCGGTAGCTGACTACTGCTCCCCAGCATGGAACCACTCACCTCACTGTAAACTGGTGGATAAACAGCTCAATCAACAAATCCAATCTCTGTCCACCCCCTCTCAATTGGCTATTGGTGCTAGCTAGCATAGCACCAAATCACATTCACTGTGATGCTGCTACTGCAGTCTTTTTAATAAAATATGAGAAGCAAGACTATTTACAGATATATAATGACATTGTCCACCATCTGAGGCTTTGTCTCCTTTCCAGGCACCCAATTTGGTGGTCGCCTAGGGATATTATTGTTGCCGATGCATTGAAAAAGCTATGGGAGGTAGACCCTCCTGCAAAGTCTTTCCTGATCAGTGATCCGACAAAACGCGTGCCAGGTTTTGACCTTCCCTGGCAGGACTGGGTCATGCCAAACTACTACTGAACAGGGGTTGGCAAATGTGCTGCTAACCTACATAGTTGGGGGTATCATGACAATCCACTCTGTTCCTGAAGACAGTTGCTAACCTTGGCCCACCTTGTCAACGACTTTCCCATCCTAAAGTTCTGCAGTTGTCTTGTCATGCTGTCAGCCTTGGCATCTTCTGTTGACTGATTGAGAAGAGATAACTACATTCGCTAAACAAATAGAGAAATAATTGACTGAATGTTAAATGCATTTATAAGTAATGATGATCTAATGGTGGCAGAAAAAGTGAAGTTTGCATTAAAGAAGGTTTTAGCATTATCTTCTGTTATAACTTCTAAAACAGATCCTCTGGCAATAAAGAGAAAAAAATAAGTGGATGTTTTTTTGTTTCTCTGTAGTAAATTATTCTTATGCAGAGTGAAAGGATTAGTATGAGGTCAGTAAGTGACATGGTGAGAAGAAAGGGGCTGGAGTGGCGTGGGCAAACAAATGGGGAAAAAAATTAAATGTCTAAGTAAAGAGTTACACTGTGGTAGAGGCCATTAAAGAGTTGAATTTAAGCTGTTGTTGGTGACATGTGAAAAATGTCTTTGACTACAGAAATTTGAGCAAGAGAATCTGTGGAGCAGTTGGACAGTCTGGAAAATAAAGATAATAGCAGTTTAATCCTTCTTCTTTGTTTACATAACACACAAGTAATTGTAACATTTTAGACAGTTTTTAAAGTTTGTTCTTCAATATCCTCAATTTCATTTCCATATTTAACCATTTTTTCACAGTGTACAAATCATTTTTGGCTGCACTGTATATACACACACAATAAATATAATATATACATAAACACACATATAAAAACATCTCAAGGATAATTAAAGCAAAACCACAATTTGGAGTGCCACAGCAAATGTTCTGAATACTTATATGAATGACAGATTTTAGTTATGGTTTATAGTAAACTTGTAAACCTTTCAGAGAAGATGTTTTCACTTTGTTGTTATGGGTTATTAATTGCAGATTGATGGGCAAAAATGGAAGATTTAAACTTAAATTTAAAAGTGAAGGGATTTGAATACTTGTTCCCCATATATGTGCCTTATGTATTCATTCCCTTGACAGTTATTCAAACTGTACTAAATGCTAAATTCTACACTTTCGAGAATTATATTTGCATATGGACTCAGTTACCACACTTTAATATTTTGTGAAGACAGTTTTTGGAACAATAAGATCTTTAAGTAATTTTCATTAATTATGCACCAGCATTGCATTCTGTTTGGTAGAGTCTGGCCCATTCTTTCATGCAGACATCCTTCAGTTTGTTGACTTTAATCGGATAATGCTTCTTCATTGCAATTTTCAAACAGCATCATAAAGTCTTTATCTGATCAAAATCAGAGCTTTGAGTGGACCCTTGTAGGACAGGCAATCATTTTTCACTGAACCCCACTCCATGGTTACTTTGGCTTTTTGTTTGGACTACTGAAAGAGTAATTTTTACTGTAGCTTCAGTTTTTTTAACAGAGTGAAACATTTTATCTTGCAGCATTTACTTTTAGTTTCCACCATCATTTCTTTATTTTATTTTAAGCCAGATGGCCAGACCATATTGATTAAAAAATAGCTCTGCTGCAAAATCCTTTCTACTATATACTGTAGGTTAGGTGTTTTTCGGGGCATAGGCTGTGTTACGTTTGCTTCACAAATATCATTTAGAACTTTGACTAAGAACTCTATCTTGGTCTCTGTATGACCACAAAATCTTATACCACACTGTAACTCTAGATGTGGTTTCAAATGGTTTTTATTGAGCATTGGCTTTTTTGAACCATCATTAAACAAAGGGTAGCATTAAGCAGAACTATTGATACAGTTGACTGGTGCATCTTTACTTCACAGCTACTAAACTCTGTAGGTCCATCAAAGTAAATGTTAGTCTCTCTATGCCTTCTTTCAGTGTGTCGTCATTTGCAGTGAACATTTAGCTTTTCTAGGCAACATCTGAATAGTTTGATGTAGTTTTCACTTCCTAATAATTGCACCAGCAGTGCTCACTGGTACTTCTAAATTTGTATATACTGTTTTGCTACTGATTTCCATTTTTGGTTTTGTATTATTTTATCTGATCCCTTCATTGTGTGGTTTTATCCAGAAAAAATTAAATTAAAATGATTCATTCTTGGAAGCCATTCATAAGGCAATAGTGTCCTCATTAAGCATTTTTTTTCCACCAGTGTAAATTTAGGGATTTCAAAACACAAACTTATGAATTCTTATGCAAACATGTACAAATTTTTTGCTTAAGTTTATTTGTAACATAAAACAATATCATTTAAAAAATAATCTTGAATTTCAGTGTTTTGAAATAAAAATATTACAGAGAACAAAATCTCTGTGCAAGATGTGTTATTTATTAATATTAGAGACGGCACTACATAATGCAAGGCACTGTATACATATATTGTCATACATGAGCACCTACGGACGACCTTACTGGCTCTGTTAAAGTAAGCACTGCCATTCTGGAGAAAGAGGAGGTGGTGCTTCTAATACTGTCCTCTGTCCTCCACTCCAGACTTGACAAAAAGGCCATTGACAAGACCTAGACCTGCCCTTAGTGCCTTGCATTGGCCACACCCCTTCCCTCACAAATGTTGTAAAATAAACTTAAAAGAAAAGATGTCTGAGAGAGCCTATTTTGTTTTTAATTTATTTTATGAATATATTAAAATGGGTAACCTTTTATACTTAAACACACCCCTGCATACATGCACAGTATATATGTTGCATATTAGATTCAGGGTTGCGCAGAAACACTCAGAAAGATTCTTTTGTAAACACACTTTATTCTTGTAGACTATAGATTATTGGAGACTTTTTAAAGCACACAGCAAACTTGATACACTTTTTCAATTGTTTTACTCCAGTCGTGTCTTCCAGAAAATTACAAAAATTCAAAGGAATCGCCATCAGTACTATTAAACTTCACGTTGGTCGTGCTCCAAGCTCACTGAACTGTCTGCAAGACAGAAGGACCAGCTGGGGAGTGAACTGCTTGTATTGGCAATTAACTAATCTATGGACCAGGTTGACTGCAGTGGAAGCAAGTGTGTTCAATCCATACATACGGGTTGCCACAATGATGTTTTCTGTCAAGATTTCTTCCTTGACTTGTTATTATGGCAACCAGTAGAGCAAAGGTATTTTGGTATGTTTGAGCAGACCTCTAAAAGCGAGGTTCTGACATAACCAGGTGGCAAGCACCGCTTTGGAGGCTTTGAGAAGAATTCTGTGGACAAAGTTCTGGTTCAAACTCTTGTCAAGCATAATTTCCTCCTCAAGGAGCTGAATGAGGGCAAGGTGGCTATTCAGCACCAAGTGTCAGTGTAGAATGACCTTTCTCCCTCCAAGTGGCCTTTGTGCTTCCCAGTCTTTTTACTAAATCCATTAGTAATGGCACAGCACTTCTAAGCATCTCTTCTCAAGGCTTATCACTTATTACATTCAGAATCCCAACCATAACAAGTTTCTATACAATAAGTTCCATGGGGTCATCCTGGAACCAGCTTTGAATACGATTCACAAAGTCCTAAGCTTGAGTTCGTATTAAAAGCTCAGAATTTGTCACTTAGCTGCAGAACTCAGAGGTACGTAGAAGAATTTGATGCTTAATCTATACTAATAAAAGGCAAAGCCCTCACTGACTGACTCACTCATCACTAATGCTCCAACTTCCCGTGTAGGTAGAAGGCTGAAATTTGGCAGGCTCATTCCTTACAGCTTACTTACAAAAGTTAGGCAGGTTTTCATTTCGAAATTTTATGCGTAATGGTCATAACTGGAACCTGTTTTTTGTCCATATACTGTAATGGAGGAGGCGGAGTCACGTATCGCGTCATCACGCCTCCTACGTAATCACATGAACTAAAAACAAGGAAGAGATTTACAGCACGAGTCAAACGCGGGAACGAAGGTAAATGACGTTAATTTTTGAGTGTCTTTTAATACTGTGTATGCATACATATTAACACATGTGCAATTAAACGTGTGCAAAAATGTCGGTACACCAGATAAATAAGCGCAACATATTGTCAGTTGTATTGTATGCTTACAATACATATAGAAATGTGTTATCGTTAACTAATATTATGGGATGGTGTTTTTCGACTCGCGCCTTGATTTAAACGATTGCATTTCTTGGTGGGTTTGTGTAGCTTATTGTCAATATCTTTACACCTCTTTTTAAGACTTAATTTAAAAAGGTTTTCTTTTCTTCTTAATTAAAATTTAAAAGCAATACTTCACCACTGCGAAGCCCCTCTAGCGCTGATGTCCGAGGTTCGATTACCGTACGCGAGTGCAGTGAGTGTGTACACCTGATGAGCCAAGAATAAGGAGGAAAGACGTGTCGCGTACTCTTTGCATTATTTGACAGTAAACTATTTTCAACCATTCTATGATCTGCTTCTCACAACTGAAGACACCGTGGCTGATGTTACCTGACTTGCTGGCCAACCATAAGCGTTACCTGGTAGGTAACCAGCCACTCACTTCACTCCCTTACGGGAATCGAACCTCGGACGTCAGCGCTAGAGGCGAAGCCCCTAAAATTGCGCCACGGCGTGTGGTTCGTTTATTTGACAGCATGTAGATCGGGGTAATTACATTCACGGCATTCGTAGTCTGATTCACAATCTGATTGTATGGGTGGTTACCTACCAGGTAACGCTTATAGTTGGCCAGCAAGTCAGCTCGAAGTGATCACTAGAGTGAAGGCAGCTTCACAAAAAAACAGATCCTTAACAAACTGTTATTAGTATATTTTCCCTCAATTTAAAAAGGTTTTCTTTTCTTCTTAATAAAAATTTAAAAGCGGTACTTCGCCGGTGCGAAGCGCGTGGATTTGAGCGACTGACACATACAGACATATTCATGAGTGCAGGTACTTCGGAAAGAAAGCACCGTGTAAACCTAAAGTTTAAATTAAGTTCATAGACCTACAAAAGGTTGCCATTGATTAGAGGCAAGATTGCTTTTCTCCTGTACAACTATACGTTGCATTCTCAAGAGTGTGCTTGCACGGCTTCGGATATAGATATATATATCTATACTAATAAAAGGCAAAGCCCTCACTGACTCACTGACTGACTGACTGACTCACTCATCACTAATTCTCCAACTTCCCGTGTAGGTAGAAGTCTGAAATTTGGCAGGCTCATTCCTTACAGCTTACTTACAAAAGTTAGGCAGGTTTTATTTCGAAATTCTACGCGTAATGGTCATAACTGGAACCTGTTTGACTGACTCACTCATCACTAATTCTCCAACTTCCCGTGTAGGTAGAAGGCTGAAATTTGGCAGGCTCATTCCTTACAGCTTACTTACAAAAGTTAGGCAGGTTTTATTTCGAAATTCTACGCGTAATGGTCATGACTGGAACCTGTTTGACTGACTCACTCATCACTAATTCTCCAACTTCCCGTGTAGGTAGAAGGCTGAAATTTGGCAGGCTCATTCCTTACAGCTTACTTACAAAAGTTAGGCAGGTTTCATTTCGAAATTCTACGTGTAATGGTCATAACCGGAACCTGTTTTTGTCCATATACTCTAATGGAGGAGGCGGAGTCACGTATCGCGTCATCACGTATTACGCCTCCTACGTAATCACGTGAACTGAAAACAAGGAAGAGATTTACAGCACAAGTCAAACGCGGGAACGAAGGTAAATGACGTTAATTGTTGACTGTCTTTTAATACTGTGTACTTGTTGAGTGTCTTTTAATACTGTGTAAGCATACATATTAACACATGTGCAATTAAACGTGTGCATTTACGGGGTGATTTCTCAGGCTTAAAAGCTCGCCTTTTATTAAAAAGGTAAATGCAAGCTCTTTTCATTCTGAAGGGCACAAACCACGTTAGATTTCAGTCGTTAAACGCGCAAAAATGTCAGTACACCAGATAAATAAGCGCAACATATTATCAGTTGTATTGTATGCTTACAATACATATAGAAATGTGTTAATCGTTAACTAATATTATGGGATGGTGTTTTTCAACTTGCGCCTTGATTTAAACGATTGCATGTCTTGGTGGGTTTGCGTAGCTTATTGTCAATATCTTTACACCTCTTTTTAAGACTTAATTTAAAAAGGTTTTCTTTTCTTCTTAATTAAAATTTAAAAGCAATACTTCACCTCTGCGAAGCCCCTCTAGCGCTGACGTCCGACGTTCCATTACCGTAAGCGAGTGCAGTGAGTGTGTACGCCTGATGAGCCAAGAATAAGGGGGAAACAGGTGTCGCGTACTCTTTGCATTATTTGACAGTAAACTATTTTCATCCATTCTATGATCTGCTTCTCACAACTGAAAGCACCGTGGCTGATGTTACCTGACTTGCTGGCCAACCATAAGCGTTACCTGGTAGGTAACCACCCACTCACTTCACTCCAATACGGGAATCGAACCTCGGACGTCAGCGCTAGAGGCGAAGCCCCTAAAATTGCGCCACGGCGTGTGGTTCGTTTATTTGACAGCATGTAGATCGGGGTAATTACATTCACGGCATTCGTAGTCTGATTCACAATCTGATTGTATGGGTGGTTACCTACCAGGTAACGCTTATGGTTAGCCAGCAAGTCAGCTCAAAGTGATCACTCGAGTGAACGCAGCTTCACAAAAAAACAGATCCTTAACAAACTGTTATTGGTATATTTTCCGGCAATTTTAAAAGGTTTTCTTTTCTTCTTAATAAAAATTTAAAAGCAGTACTTCGCCGGTGCGAAGCGCGGGGATTTGAGCGACTGACGCATACAGACATATTCATGAGTGCAGGTACTTCGGAAAGAAAGCACCGTGTAAACCTAAACTTTAAATTAAGTTCATAGACCTACAAAAGGTTGCCATTGATTTGAGGCAAGATTGCTTTTCTCATGTACAACTATACGTTGCATTCTTAACAGTAAGCTTGCACGGCTTGGTCATATTACAACCTGAGTGCTGAACTGACAACGTCGTATACAAACAGAACTACAACAATCGTAATAAACAAACAAAAAAAAAAGCGAAGAACCCTTGGATTTAATAAAAAGGCTCTTTCCTTGGCGAAGCAAGGAAAAAGGAAGACCTTATATGGCGTTCGTTTATAAAACAGCGGAAAAGCTGTGTTAAGGCTGCTTCACAAAAAAACAGATCCTTAACAAATTGCTATTGGGATATTTTCCCTCAATTTAAAAAGCTTTTCTTCTTCATAAAAATTTAAAAGCAGTACTTCGCGGGGATTTAGATAGATATATATATATATATATATATATATATATATATATATATATATAAAAGAGAGAGATATATATATATATATATATATATATATATATATATATATATATATATATATATATATATATATATATATATATATATATAGATATATATATTGATATACATATATAGATATATATATTGATATACATATATAGATATAGATATATATAGATATACATATAGAGATATAGATATACAGTGATCCCTCGCTATATCGCGCTTCGCCTTTCGCGGCTTCACTCCATCGCGGATTTTATATGTAAGCATATTTAAATATATATCGCGGATTTTTCGCTGCTTCGCAGGTTTCTGAGGACAATGGGTCTTTTAATTTCTGGTACATGCTTCCTCAGTTGGTTTGCCCAGTTGATTTCATACAAGGGACGCTATTGGCAGATGGCTGAGAAGCTACCCAACTTACTTTTCTTTCTCTCTCTCTTGCGCTGACTATCTGTGATCCTGACGTAGGGGGTGTGAGCAGGGGGGGCTGTTCGCACACTGAAAATGCTGAAAGATTATCTTCACGTTGCTACCTTATGTTTGCAGCTTTTAAGTATGCTGCACGGTGCTTCGCATACTTAAAAGCTCAAAGGGCACGTATTGATTTTTTTATCTGTCTCTCTCTCCCTGCTCCTGACGGAGGGGGTGTGAGCTGCCGCCTTCAACAGCTTTGTGCCGCGGTGCTTCGCATACTTACAAACCAAACAGCCCTATTGATTTGTTTGCTTTACTCTCTGTTTCCTTTGAAGAGGAAGATATGTTTGCATTCTTTTAATTGTGAGACAGAACTGTCATCTCTGTCTTGTCATGGAGCACAGTTTAAACTTTTGAAAAAGAGACAAATGTTTGTTTGCAGTGTTTGAACAACGTTCCTGTCTCTCTACAACCTCCTGTGTTTCTGCGCAAATCTGTGACCCAAGCATGACAATATAAAAATAACCATATAAACATATGGTTTCTACTTCGCGGATTTTCTTATTTCGCGGGTCGCTCTGGAATGCAACCCCCGCGATGGAGGAGGGATTACTGTATCTCTCTCTCTCTCTCTCTCTCTCTCTCTCTCTCTCTATATATATATATATATATATATATATATATATATATATATATATCTAAATCCCCGCGAAGTACTGCTTTTATATTTTTATGAAGAAGAAAAGCTTTTTAAATTGAGGGAAAATATCCCAATAGCAATTTGTTAAGGATCTGTTTTTTTGTGAAGCAGCCTTAACACAGCTTTTCCGCTGTTTTATAAACGAACGCCATATAAGGTCTTCCTTTTTCCTTGCTTCGCCAAGGAAAGAGCCTTTTTATTAAATCGAAGGGTTCTTCGCTTTTTTTTTTGTTTGTTTATTACGATTGTTATAGTTCTGTTTGTATACGGCGTTGTCAGTTCAGCACTCAGGTTGTAATATGACCAAGCCGTGCAAGCTTACTGTTAAGAATGCAACGTATAGTTGTACATGAGAAAAGCAATCTTGCCTCAAATCAATGGCAACCTTTTGTAGGTCTATGAACTTAATTTAAAGTTTAGGTTTACACGGTGCTTTCTTTCCGAAGTACCTGCACTCATGAATATGTCTGTATGCGTCAGTCGCTCAAATCCCCGCGCTTCGCACCGGCGAAGTACTGCTTTTAAATTTTTATTAAGAAGAAAAGAAAACCTTTTAAAATTGCCGGAAAATATACCAATAACAGTTTGTTAAGGATCTGTTTTTTTGTGAAGCTGCGTTCACTCGAGTGATCACTTTGAGCTGACTTGCTGGCTAACCATAAGCGTTACCTGGTAGGTAACCACCCATACAATCAGATTGTGAATCAGACTACGAATGCCGTGAATGTAATTACCCCGATCTACATGCTGTCAAATAAACGAACCACACGCCGTGGCGCAATTTTAGGGGCTTCGCCTCTAGCGCTGACGTCCGAGGTTCGATTCCCGTATTGGAGTGAAGTGAGTGGGTGGTTACCTACCAGGTAACGCTTATGGTTGGCCAGCAAGTCAGGTAACATCAGCCACGGTGCTTTCAGTTGTGAGAAGCAGATCATAGAATGGATGAAAATAGTTTACTGTCAAATAATGCAAAGAGTACGCGACACCTGTTTCCCCCCTTATTCTTGGCTCATCAGGCGTACACACTCACTGCACTTGCTTACGGTAATGGAACGTCGGACGTCAGCGCTACAGGGGCTTCGCAGAGGTGAAGTATTGCTTTTAAATTTTAATTAAGAAGAAAAGAAAACCTTTTTAAATTAAGTCTTAAAAAGAGGTGTAAAGATATTGACAATAAGCTACGCAAACCCACCAAGACATGCAATCGTTTAAATCAAGGCGCAAGTCGAAAAACACCATCCCATAATATTAGTTAACGATTAACACATTTCTATATGTATTGTAAGCATACAATACAACTGATAATATGTTGCGCTTATTTATCTGGTGTACTGACATTTTTGCGCGTTTAACGGCTGAAATCTAACGTGGTTTGTGCCCTTCAGAATGAAAAGAGTTTGCATTTACCTTTTTAATAAAAGGCGAGCTTTTAAGCCTGAGAAATCACCCCGTAAATGCACACGTTTAATTGCACATGTGTTAATATGTATTCTTACACAGTATTAAAAGACACTTAACAAGTACACAGTATTAAAAGACAGTCAACAATTAACATCATTTACCTTCGTTCCCGCGTTTGACTTGTGCTGTAAATCTCTTCCTCGTTTTCAGTTCACGTGATTACGTAGGAGGCGTAATACGTGATGACGTGTTACGTGACTCCGCCTCCTCCATTAGAGTATATGGACAAAAAACAGGTTCCGGTTATGACCATTACATGTAGAATTTCGAAATGAAACCTGCCTAACTTTTGTAAGTAAGCTGTAAGGAATGAGCCTGCCAAATTTCAGACTTCTACCTACACGGGAAGTTGGAGAATTAGTGATGAGCGAGTCAGTCAAACAGGTTCCAGTTATGACCATTATGCGTAGAATTTCGAAATAAAACCTGCCTAACTTTTGTAAGTAAGCTGTAAGGAATGAGCCTGCCAAATTTCAGCCTTCTACCTACACGGGAAGTTGGAGAATTAGTGATGAGTGAGTCAGTCAAACAGGTTCCAGTTATGACCATTACGCGTAGAATTTCGAAATAAAACCTGCCTAACTTTTGTAAGTAAGCTGTAAGGAATGAGCCTGCCAAATTTCAGACTTCTACCTACACGGGAAGTTGGAGAATTAGTGATGAGTGAGTCAGTCAGTCAGTCAGTGAGTCAGTGAGGGCTTTGCCTTTTATTAGTATAGATGTAAGCTTATAAGTACTGCCTTACTTCTCTTTAAGAAAGGAAGATGTAATGATACTTGATTTAAACGATTCCATGTCTTGCTGGGTTTGCGTAGCTTATTGTCAATATCTTTACACCTTTTTTTAAGACTTATTGACTGAAACGGGCTTTCACGAAAAAAGTTAGGGCTTTGCTACAGGATACACCCTCCACAAGTTAAGCGAGTAAAAATAAAAGTGTATATTTCTGTTTTATTTAAACCTTTTAAGTTTGTATGCATAGCCCCATTTGGCTGTTTTAGTTTTTTTTTTCTTTCTTCAGTAATATTTAATCTCCTTAAAGAAAAAGAACATATGCATTTTACTTTTTTTGTATCTCTTTAGTAATATTTTAGTGTAAAAGGATAACCAGTATTTAAACCTTTTATGTTACTTTATAAATTTATTTTACACAATGTTGAAAAATTAATAAGAAAGCTACATATTTTGGCAGCTGCTGCTTTAATTTTCAATGAAATGAAAAAAGCTCTCCAAGAGAAAACGTCAATGAAGAAGAAACAGTTTGCACTATCTAAAAAGGAGAAACCCTCATTTATAAAGGTTTGCTGCAGATGACTTAACTGAAAATAAATGAATAGTTCATATGTGTATAATACATATTTATCTATTTTACTTATGCCTTTATTCCAGCAACTTGCAACATCTGAGGTACAATTTGTTACATTACTTTTGTTTTTTGCAGCACAGGCAGGTGAAGTGACTTCCTCAGGGTCACACAGTGGTGTCAGTACCAGGATTTGAACTGACAAGGTCCGGGTTTACTGAAATATTACTGAAGAAAGAAAAAAAACGAAAACGGTCAAATAGGGCTATGCATACAGATGTCCATCTATCCATTATCCAACCCGCTATATCCTAAATACAGGAGCCAATCCCTGCCAACACAGGGCACAAGGCAGGAAACAAACCCCGGGCAAGGTGCCAGCCCACCGCCAGGCGCACACACCCACACACCAGGGACAATTTAGAATCACCAATGCACCTAACCTGCATGTCTTTGGACTGTGGGAGGAAACCCAGACAGACACGGGGAGAACATTCAAACTCCACGCAGGGAAGTGAACCCGGGTCTCCTAACTGGCACCTTTCACTGCGCCACCATGCCGCCCGCATACACACTTAAAAGGTTTAAATAAAACAGAAATATATACCTTTATTTATACTTCCTTAACTTGTGGAGGGTGTATCCTGTAGCAAAGCCCCTTTCAGTCAATAAGCCTTAAAAACAGGTGTAAAGCTAAACTTGCAGCACCACTATTCAATTACACTTGCCTAACGCCTCTCCTAAGGGGACATACTGTGGGATCTGGACATCAGTCAAAGCACCAATCACAGGCCCGATTAGCAAGCGGGAAGCTGTGATTTGTCGTCTCCCTCCCATGTAACAATCACAGCCTGTGTTACAACGCACTATGTATGTATGTATATATGTATATATGAAGAGGATGGATGGATGGATGGATGTATATGTGTGTGTTTATGTATATGTGTATATGTATGTGTATATATTTGTTGATATGTGTATATATATATATATATATCTACTGCTCCTCTGCCAACATCTACATTGTCTACCTGCCTGGAGGAGATAGAGGCTTGGATGAGGCTCAATTTTCTTCAGTTGAACAGATCCAAAACAGAAGCCATCTTAGTTGGTACATCACATCATCTTCGCTCTTCTACCATCACCAGTATTACTTTCTCTGGCCAAAATATTCCTCTTTCCACATCTGTTACTAATTTGGGTGTTAGAATGGACTCCCAACTTACTTTTGACACCCACATCAAATATCTCTGTAAGTCATCTTTTTACCATCTCAAGAACATCGCCAAACTCCGCCCATTACTCACCCTGGCAGATGCAGAGAAGCTCGTCCATGCCTTTGTCTCTTCCAGGCTGGATTACTGTAATGCACTCCTCATTGGGATTCCTGGCAAGAGTATCCAGAGACTCCAGTATATTCAGAACAGCGCTGCCAGGATCCTGATGAGGGTGCGAAAGTATGATCACATCACCCCAATCCTGAAAACCCTTCACTGGCTCCCTGTTTCATTCAGAATAGAGTACAAGGTCTCCCTTCTTACCCATCAGTGCATTTATGGACATGCCCCTCTTTATCTACAGGAACTCCTTACCCCCCATAACTCCTTACGTTCCCTCCGCTCTGTACTCACTAACACTCTTCAAGTCCCCAGAACTAAGCTCAGCAGCATGGGTGACAGGGCGTTTTCATCGGTGGCGCCGAGGCTGTGGAATGCCCTCCCTGATTACCTGAGAGCCCCACAGTCGACTGAGGCCTTTAAGCGAAACCTAAAAACTCATCTTTTTAGAAAGTCATTTTGTTAAAGTATTTTATAGACTCTTCTGTTCTTTTTTTTTTTTTTATTTTATTATTCTATTTTTACTCTGTAGCACTTTGGGATTGCTAAAATATAAAGTGCAATATAAATAAAATTTATTATTATTATTATTATTATTATTATTATATATGTTGATATGTGTGTGTATATATATATATATGTATATATATGTATATGTAGATATGTGTATATATGTATATATGTATATATATGTTTACATAACCTCTTTAACACAGTACTTCTCCGCTGCGAAGCGCGGGTATTTTGCTATATATATATATATATATATATATATATATATATATGTGTGAATGTATGTATGTATATATGTATGTCTTTATTTATATATATATATATATATATATATATATATGTATGTGCATATGTATATATATATATATATGTGTATATATATGTAGATATGTATATATTTATATGTATATATGTACATATGTATATATATATATATATGTAGATGTGTAAATTTGTATATGTATATATATGTATATGTGGATGTGTATATGTATGTATATATGTATATGAAGATATGTGTATATGTAGATATGTATATATATGTATATGTATATATATGTTTACATAACCTCTTTAACACACTACTTCTCCGCTGCGAAGCGCGGGTATTTTGCTAGTAAAATCATAATCGTCCATCCTGTCAAGGGTAAAATTTAGTATCACCTGCTTAAAATCACCAGTTAACAAAGTGGCAAAGGTGGCCATTCAGTTTCCTCTCTCTTAGTGTATCTTTCTGGTGGTGCACTCAAAGATAAATAACAAGCGCTCAGGAGTAGGCATTTTTTCAGTGTTGTTCTTGCAATTATAGGAACCTTCTCATTAGGGCTGGGTGGCGAAGGACATGTTGAGCATAGCATTGCCTCTGTTGTTGATCCGTGGTTTCTGCATCCCTCACTTCTGGTACCACTTGTAATGTATTGGGCTCAGAGTTACCCAAATAACACTAAGGAAAGTCCTTTTGCACAACTTAAAGGAATAATACCATCGACTTTTAATAGCACACCAAACATGATAAACATCTTCACTTGTTTTACTCTAGCTGTGAGGTCCTGGAAATTAAAAGAATTCAAAGGTGTCCCCATCAATGCTATTAAGCTGCAAAGGTGTGAGAACCCCACCTCAATGAACTGTCTGCAAGAGTTAACTGCTTATGTTGGCAATAAATTGGTTATAAAGGATTTTGTTATGAGACTATGTGCAGAATGACAGCTGATTATATGCTTGTTAAACTGCTCTGTCTTAAAATGGGTTTTCTCTGTAATTGAATCAGCTCTAAAAGTGAGACTGGGCCCGATTCTTTACTATATAATAAAAATATATTGACTGCAGTGTTAGGTGCTAGATAGTCATAGTAAGGCATAGATGAGAGCGGTCATTACTCATGTAATGGGTGTGGCCTTCCTAGAGCTTTCAGCCATCTGGACAACCTTAGTGATTATAATAAAGCAAAAAAAAGTGTCAATGATATCTTGTGAAACAAGTTTAGGAACAGATCTGATATTTTGTTTAATATTGTTTTCAGAGCTTAACATCTAAGGACATTTGTATCCCTTCACTATGTGATGTATTGCATTCCAAAAGTAATTTTAAAAATGACAACAATTTTCTGACATGCTGTTAAAAGAAAATAAACCCAACCAAATCTCTTTTGCCTGTTATGTTTAAAGTACATAGTGAAGAGAGCTTAATATTTGTGGATCTATGAAGCACCGGAAAGTAATTTTGATAAAGTAATTATTCTATGATTCTTGTGAGTAAAATCTTACTTTTAAAATAAAAAGACACTAAGACTACTATTATGAGTAGTAAGAATAAATGTGAAGAGATTCTTTACAAATATCTTTACTGGAATAAAGTATTTCAGAATCTCAGAAGCATACATTTATGGAGCCTATTTGCAATTAGATATCCACATCACAAAGTACTAATGTTTTTAGAATATAGCAGAGTTTTTTATTGTAGTGGCTACTATAAATCATAACACAATGTTGTGTAATTATGAATGATTTCCACAACAAATAGGAAAACCTAAAATCAATTAATCGTGTAGGTCTTACCTTCAGAATGACAAGAGCAAAGTTTTCTTATGTAAATTTCAAGAAAAAGTGAACATGACTGCATTCTCTAAAACATTCAATTTTTGTAATCAAAGCAGCACTTTATTTTTAGTTTACAATAATGAAAAGTAATAACATCTAAAATATGATAACACTATTTTTAAAAAAGCAAGAAAAGAAATGAGAGAGAAGGCTGGACCAATTATGTAGTGTACTCCTATTCATATTTACTTTATTTTAACCATTTTTTGAATAAATTGTACAGTGCTTCATGCTGCTCTTGAAAAAACAATTTATTGTCAAAAATGTCAGATATTGATTTTGGAGCATTATGAACATTTCTGAGATATGATCTGAGATATACTCTTATCTTGTCTCTGTGGATTTTGTCTTGGTACTCTGATTTTTTCCTGCACCTCAAATATGTGTCTTTTAGGTTAATGATGATTATAAAGTGTCTCTATGCAAGTTTCAGTGTGGATGTGTGTATGAACAAATAAATGATTTGTGATGCCTCTTTAAACTAGGTTAAGCTTGTTTGAAACTGTTATATACACATTTATATTAATTTAAGGAGCTTTGTGCTTGACTTTTAATATGTCTTATAGCTGTTTGTATCCCATGATTCCTTTCAGTATGAGATGACCAAATGTTTTTGAACAACTTGAGATTTTTATTATCTAACCCAATGGTGGGCAAAGTTTTAGGCTCAAGGGCCACACTGGATGTTAAATATTACATGGAGGGCTCATGTACCACATTTTTCATTGTGTTTGATATTGTACAGTACACCCCCAAAAATTCACAGGGTTTACGTTCCCAGAGCACCTGTGAATTGTGAAAAACTGCAAATTTTGAATGTGGTTATAAAAGTGCCTATTTTTATAGTTTAAACCCTAAATATTCCCCCAAAATACTTTAATTTAATTTCAAACTCGGCTTAATACATTACTTAAAAAAAAAATGTAAAGGTAAACCTGTATACTGTACTGCTGTGTCTCCCGCAGTGCTAGAATGTAAAATACCGATGTTACCGCTATATGTACTGTAGTTCATGCAAGTGCGCTTTCATTGCCAGAAGCCTTAGAAGGTGCAGGGCGTTTCGACGGCATCTTGGGGCTTTATCCCTTAAACTGCCACATACTTGGGGGTTAATGCATCCCTGGATGCCAAATACTTTTTTGCTGCACTTTAAGTAAACGTCACAATTCACAAAGAAAAAGTTTTTTTTTAAAAAAAAATTTAATACAACACATTTCTTTTCCATGCAGAGAGCATCACAATTACTGTAACAGTGATCATTTTACACACTGCTAATGAACTGTAAAAACTATTTAATAAACTACTGGAACAATATGTACAAAGTGCAACTGACCCATGGAAGAAATTAAGTAAATCACCGAGCCAACTGCGCTTGAACTGGCAGCACGCAAACACACAGAGGTAAACACTGACACTGTCTCAATCCCAGAGACAGTGAGGTTGCATTGTGTCACACTTGGTCACAGAATTGCACAGAAACACAGGAGATTGTAGAGGCAGGAACTTTATTCAAACACTTCAAACAAACAAACATGTCTCTTTCAGAAGTAAAAGGAGCTCAGTATGCAGTTAGTTATCGATTAAAGAATAGACAAACATCATAAGGGAGCACAACCCCCAACAGCAGCAGAGGATGTCAAGGGGAGGAGAGAGAAACAAAGCAATCAGCCAAAAAGGACAGGTGCTGTTCAGGCTTTTAAGTCAGCTCCTGCGTGCTCGCAAATGGCACTGAGAAACGACTAAAGCTGGTTGTGGCGATTTAAGGGTTAAGAAGAACAAAATGGAAAACACAAGAGCACTCAGCTGGAGATGCATCACAGTCAATCAGCAGCAAGGAGAAATGAATAATGCTGTAGCGGTCCGGTGCTGCTAAGATTCACACTGTCAAGAATACGGTGATTTATTTATTTTTATGGTGGAGATTCCAGGGATGCACCCAGCCTTGACCCGACCTGCACATACTCACAAACAGAGACAAAAACAAAGCAATCTAGTAATCAAACAGCAAATAAAGAATGTAATGAAAACAAATTAAATAAATGAAAACAACGATACTACCCCTGTTCCCCTTACAACAATTACACATGTAGAGAAAAGTCAAGCAAAATGACACCTTTTATTGGCTAACTTAAAAGATTACAATATGCAAGCTTTCGAGGCAACTCAGGCCCCTTCTTCAGGCAAGATGTAATACAGAAACTGGAGTTCCCTATGTTTATATACACACTAGGACAAGAAACAACATTGGTAAATCTTTAAGTGAGAAATCTTAAATGTAAAAAAAAAATAATAGATTCCTTCAGGCTAGGGTTAATTTAACAAGAGAGAGAAGAACAATGTATGGTCAAGATCTTTGGATAAGATAACTGTTCTAGAAAGTCTTTTGAAGTTTTTGATGAGTTTTTCAAAACAATAAGGGTCTGTAGACAGGTTGTCTGTGTCAGTCTGAGAGAGAGGCAAACAATCCTCATATCTGGCCATAAAACTCAAGTCTCTATTCAAACCATGTTGTAATGTATTAAATTTTAGCATGAGTTTAACTTCCCATTCTTTTCCCTCTTGCTGTGTTTTGAAGTTGCCCATAAGCACTGTGACTTTAAAGTCCCTCTCACAGTGTCCATGGCTGTTAAAGTGGGCCGCTACAGGAACATCTGTGTTGCCACGTTTAATGTGGAACCTGTGTAAATTCATTTTCTGGCGGCGTGTTTGTCAGTTTTCTCCCACACAGTGTCAGGACATTTCATGCAGAGAATTAGGTAGACCACATTAGATGATCTGCAGGATAATGATCCCTTTATGTAATGTTCTAGTCGGCAGTGTGGTATAACTATACGGTCTGTATTATAAATGTGGGCACATGTTTTACATCTTTTCTGTAGGCAGGGAGATGTGCCATTTTCTGTTGGTTCACTTAGGAAGCTTCGGACAATTAGTTGCTGAAGGTTTGGTGGTTGTCTGTATGCCAGGAGGGGAGGTTCAGGAAATACATTTTTCAGTGTTTGGTCATTGTTTAGCATTGGCCGAAGTTCTTTTATAATTTTTCGAAGTGCTTCAAGATGTGGGTTGTAGTCTTGTTGTCTTTGTTTTTATATTCCAGAAGGTTGTCTCTGGGTATGGCAGTAGCTCTTCTTATTTGGGTGTCTGTTGTTTTGGGGGTATAACCTTTTCTGATGAAATCTTGTCTGAGCTCCTGCAGTTGTTTATCCCAGTCTGTCAAGTCTGAGCAAATACGATTGTACCGTATTGCTTGGCTGAAAATAATGGAGCGTCTTATATGTTTGGGGTGGAAGCTACACATTAAGTACAACAAAGCACCAACAAAACACACACAGTAAATCATGAAAAACGGCAACGGATGAAATGTAATGATGAAAATAGATAGTCCAGAGATCCACACGTTGAATGGGAATGTAAATATAGTCCTACCGCTAGTTCCTGAAATGGTGAAGAAGGGTTCAGGAGCACTTCTTTCTTTGCAGGATGGTCATGGATCCACTTACTGTCCTCATGTGCACAGGCAGACTGCAGACAATGCAGATGCCAAACACGAAGCGATCCAGGACAAAACAAATAAATACAGGTAACCCAACAGAAGGCAGGCAGACAGACAGGAACTTGAAACACAAATTACAAAAACTTTTTTTTTTTGCTTTTGGTCACCGGCCCCCTTTGTAAAAGCCGCTCTGACATCCTTTGCTCCCAATATCCCCAGCACCCTCAGCAGAAGACCAATCAGAGCCACTGCAGGGACTGCTAGGAGTCGCAGTTTCAAATTCTATTGGCTGCTTTCACCATCCCAAGCCGTGTTTCTGCTACAGTTGCTTCCTGTTCTCTCTACATTACAGTATTGCCACGAAAAAAGCCATAAAAATTGCAGAGGATATTTGCGGTTTCCGCTAATAATTATTAGATAGGTCCTAAGGAAAAATCCAAGAATGACTGAGGCCACGAACTCTGAACCATGACTTCGCGGGGGAATACTGTATATGTATCTCTTTTAAATAAGGCCTGGAACAGCTGTGTGCACATTTTAAAACAAGTTCAAATTTTTTTGAAAATTGGTGTCTGCATCCCATTGCCCAATTTCAACAACTGATCAAGTCTTTCTTTTCAATTAAATGAGACATAACGATATTCTGTATGGGTAAGCATAATTATGAATTTGTTTTCTTACACCTTTGTAATGGGGTTTTGTAACCTTTCTGGTGGAGTTTTTTCCAGCTGCAGTCATGCATATCGTAAAACATATATTTTCTGTTTTACATACATTTACTATATTTTATACCATCATTTTGTAAAAAAAAAAAAAAAAAAAAAATTGGTTACTAATGATGAAAAAAATAAAACACATTTTACATTTGACCAGAATGTATTCTTTGATGTCATTAAGACATGCATTTCTCATGTTAATTATTTTTGGAAAAAAAAATTTCCAAAAGTTAAAATAGAACTAAATAAGCCAACAAGTTTCAGTGATAATTCAGATTGTCGGATTCTGCTTCTATGTTTTACAGTGTGCTCCACTATTGTGGAAACAATGCTAGCAGCTTCAAGCATACACTCTTTAAAAAATTCTTCCACCATAAAAGGCTATATATGTTTGGGGATTTTCTGTGACACTGTCTTAGATCTAACAAATGTTTAAAAAACAAAAAGCATTTATTGGCCCATTCCTTCTTGAAAACACAATATTCACTATCAAACTTTAGTTTTTTTGGTTTTATTCCACACAACCTAATAGATAAATTGTGCTCAGGGGATGATAGAGTACACTTAGAATGCTGAAAAACAGAGACCACCAAGTAGAGATTTTCACTTACTGCAGAATACTGGTGAAAATATTTGGGAACAAATGACTGGCTGGCTGGATTAAATTATTTTAAGGATGAATATCCAGCAGGTTGGATTAAGCTAATCAACTAATCACTTTGATCTCGGCAAATAACTCTTTTCTGTCACCTTAGATATGAAACAGGACCTGCTAGTTATGTGTAAAAGAAATATGGTAGAATTTGCTGAGTCTATGTAATATGATGTAAATGTTACTAGCACTGAGCATGAACCTGTTGCTCATGTTTACGTGTCAGCTAATTATCAGTTTTGCCTTGGCAGTGCTGGTAATTAACCTCCCTAGTGATACATTTTTTCTCAAAAAAATATGTAAAAAGTGTTGCATTTTGTGGCTTGACAAATTACATATTTATTAAATCTGATCTGTCTACTGTAAAACGTGCAAAACACTAAAAGTACAAAGTCAGAAGTGTAGAAAGTATAATAATAATAAAAATAATCTATAATAATAACAAAAAAATGATAATAGTGTATGTATTGTCAAAATGTGTTGTTTGTGTGGTATATCTTGAAACATGGTGAAATACACAATCCAATGTGACAGTCAGGACAATAGCCGTGTGATTCCTTGTGGACTTTCATTCCAAACTGATCAGCTTTTGAACAGCACATGCACATGTGCAATTGACACGAACGTCACTTTTGGATTCATCAGAATCACTTTTTCATTTCACTTTCCGTTTCAATTTCACTGCCTGAGAACAGATTTAATTCGTTATCACTGCTTGTATTACTGTCAGGAGCATGCAACACCTGGGCTTCAGAAAAACGTTTCTTGCGAGATGCCATAGTGAGGCTAGGAGAAAACGTGTCTGCACCATTGCCTGTGTAACACTCAGGCCTGTTGCTTATGCAAGACACATCTATATTGTTTCCCGTGCAATGCTTGGCACTAACGCTGTCAGCACTTATAATTCAAGTAATCCTTGCTTACGCAAGACGTGTCCATACAGTTAACCGAGTGATGTTCAGGACTAACATTTTAGTACTGTTTTTACAGGCTGAGTGACGCTCGGGCCTAACGCTAAGGAGATTAATTAAAACAATTAACAAGATATCCAATGAAGTTTGCCAAATTAATGTAGGTTGTGTGAGGGGTCTTTGTTTTACTTTCCAGCCGAGATGCCAGAAATACTGTATGATGAGATCTGTACAATTTACAAACAAGGTTAATAAATTGGTAAAAGTCTACGTTAAATGCTTTCACTTTCTCTGCTGTGGTTTTTCAACAAATATCCTAAACATGCTTTTTGTGATGAACAAAATAATGCAATTTATTTACAACATTAGGACAGGAGAAGATGGATATATGCAAGGTTAGCTTTTTTATACAAATAATGTAATTGTATTTATTTTTGTATTTTCTTGTTTGAATTGAACTAGTGAAAATCATTCTGCCAACACTGTTAACTAGTGTATCTGATGTCTGAAACTTAATTTTGTGTATGTGGCTATTTTTTCATACTGCTATTCTACCCTTTTACTGATTGTTTTCTTTGTCAGGGGAATTTCATACTATGGCTTAAAGCTCATTAGTGCTCTAAAGCCCTTACCTTACTCAAGGCTGGAGGTCAACATGTCCCTTTCTGAAATTTTTTAGTCCATTTTGATATTGTTTCTACAAACTGAATCATTTTTTCATTTTGGGAAAGTGATCTTAGTTACTGAAGTTTGCCTTTTTCCTGCTCTTATATTGAGAGGTTTGCAATATGCTTAGTTGTATAAAACTTTGGCATTAAGAGATTTTGTGCATTACAGCAGTCATGTTTTCTGTGGTTTTCAATGTATTTGATTATCTATGCACACACCTATTTCATATGGAAGATTATTCATGCCAAAATGAAATGCAATACATATACAAGTGGGCTATTTCATTTTTGCATGGTTTTATCTTATCATATAATTGAAAACATGTTAACCAAATGATTGATTGCTTTTAATTTTGGCACACAGTTTTCATGTCAGTTTAAAATGAAATATAAAACCATTACATTTCAATTCATGTCCATAGATCTTGTTTCATATCTAAAATTAAAGCAAACGTATCACATTTTGCTTAGCGGAAGCTATAGGTGTATTGCATTTTGAATCAAGAGGACGCTTTAATTATGCCAAAATGAAATGCATTCAAATGACCTATCAGTGTCAATATATGGAGTAAGTGGTGAAAGAGGTGTTCCAATCAAGAGTGTGTTGCACTTCAAAAGAAGATGAACAAGGAGTTGATAAGGCAGGAGATCCGTCATGTGCTTAAACAGGTGGAAGCTGGCGATCTAAATGACAATTTCATTCTTTTGCTTATTGAATGATTGCAAAAACACTCAAATATCTGGTTATCACAGAGGCTATTAGTAAGAAATAGGGAATCCATTCCCAGGCTCCCGATTCCGGGATTCCCAGGCTCCTGGTACATTTTTCATTCCCACATTCCTGGGAATGAAACTGCTGTAATTCCTGGGAAAACGGGAATGGCCAAGCTCGCATATATAGCGTGTAAAAATCGATCAAGAAATAACAGAGTTATAGTTGAAAATAATTAAGGTGGCGTCATTGCTGCAGCTTGCACTTCATCAGACAACAGCTTTGAACAGCAACTTAAAGTTGCGATGGGTCAGTCTGTTGCATCCGCATTATCTATGCCAAGAAACTTGCCATCACAGAATGATGACAAGAAACTGGATGCATCAGTAAAAGCTGAAATGGCGGTGTCTCAAAGCAACGGCAAACGCGGGCGTTGTTTAGAACAAGTGTATCAGTATCTGATGATTGTGCCGCCTACTGGAGGCAGAGCGTGCTTTCTTAGCAGCTGGCATACTTCTGCATGAAGGTTTGTTCTTGCCTAGATGACTGCACGCTGGACACGTTAATAATAATACTAATAAATTACATTGTATATAGCGCTTTTCTCTGTACTCAAAGCGCTATCCACACAGGGAGGAACCGGGAAGCGAACCCACAGTCTTCCACAGTCTCCTTACTGCAAAGCAGCAGCACTACCACTGCGCCACCTGTGAGGACGTTGTGCTTTCTACGCTCTTATTACCACAACTAAAGGTACATGTACTTCTATGACAGCATGAACTGCTTGTAGATAAAGGTTAGTCTTTTGTGTCAACATATTGCAGTAGTTTTATTAAAAATAAGTGTCTGTCGTTCTAAAACCGTTCACATGTGAGATGGCCGTGCACTGTGTCATGCCCGGGATTCCCGTCAATGAAATGTGGGATTCCCGAATTCCCGGGAATGGATAAAACCGTCCAGGAATGGATTCCCTAGTAAGAAACTAAGAAGAAACCAAGCTCACAGACATTAACAAATGTTTCACTATATTCAGTATTAAGCTAAACTCTCTAACAACCCACATCTCAAAATTTTACTGCACTTCTTAATTTAACATATATAACAAGAAAGTGGTGTTAGACTTTTTTAGGGAGAGCTAAAACATGCTTTGGCCATTTTAGTTAGTCAGTCCACCATGCATTTTGACTAAACTTGTGCTCACTGCCAGAATTCAGAAACATTTAGAAATGGAACATCTCTTTCTCCAACTATTGACACTCCTTTCCCCACCTTTTGATGTGGATTGGTCATTTGATTACTTTCAGTTTTTCCATAAAAATAGCGTGGTTTCAAATTGACTTGCAATTTACACAGAGTTGCCGCTAAGCGAACTGCAATACGTTTGCTTTGCTTTTAGTTATGATACACGATCAATGAATATGAATTAAAATGCAGTACGCTTTTGTATTGCATTTTATACTGACAGTAATTTTGCATGTCATAGTAAAACACAATTGATAGTTTGGTGGATATGTGTTTTAAATCTGACTCAATAAAACTGTGCCAAAATCAAATGTCCCACTTGGGTTGCATTTAATTTTTGCATGAATACTCTTATATAATTTCAGACCTATCCATTTTCATTTTCCTATAAACCTTTGGTTAGAATACCTCTCTTAAGTTGGGTTTACTTAATGAAATTAAATAGCAGTGATAAGTAAGATTGACAAACATTTGTTGGAAAAATTTTGTGAATTAATTTTGTGTTCCT
This sequence comes from Erpetoichthys calabaricus, assembly GCF_900747795.2. Taxonomy (NCBI): domain Eukaryota; kingdom Metazoa; phylum Chordata; class Cladistia; order Polypteriformes; family Polypteridae; genus Erpetoichthys; species Erpetoichthys calabaricus. Next base: position 118,990,311 of record NC_041395.2, read on the forward strand.
GGAAGATTCAATTTGCCATAAGTTCTTATTGGCTTAACACCGTCTGTGGTTGAGTCATTGTTTGCTGGATTACACAAGTATGTTTTATTTTCACTGTAGTATACAGTGCGTTGGCACATTGATTATGCATGTTTGAGAATGCTTATGAGATAAATGTTTCAAATTGAGGTTTCTTTATTTTAGGTGAAAATTGGAGAAATGTTGGACAGCATAGTGAAGTTCCCATTTAACTTCATCCAGTTATAGTAATACCAGAGTTATCCTTTCATGCAGTGGCATTTTGTGCAGACACCATTGATTTCCACCACAAGTACACTTAACAGATCAAAGGCTTGTGGTTTAAATACTTAAATAGATATAATTCATCCCTCCAATAAGCATATGCTTGTTAAATATACTGCAAATGTTCAGTGTTTCAGCAGGAAGAAAGTAACAGCCGAATATTTTGTTGATCTGGTAAAATGAAAATGCTAATTTGAAAACCAAATGAAATGGAAAACAAAACTAGAATTTTATAAACCCAACTTAAAATTATTCATATCCCTTTATTTTGTGTGTATTCACCTTTCTCTTTGATCACACTGTGAAGATGCTCCTTTTAGTGTTTTATAAGGTTGTATCATAATCTTCTTAGGGATTTTTGACTATTCCTCCAGGAAAGGAGAGTTGCTGCTGCTCCATCATATTTTTTCGATTTTGTTCGTGAACTGCTTTCTTCAGTTCAGACCACAAAATGTTCTATTGCACTGAGGTTTGAATGCTATATCTGACAAGATTGATTTTGTGTTCACTTACCTTCTCTTTTTCAACCCAAGACTGCTAGGCAAAATATTAACTTTTGTATATTCATTAATTCTTAACAATTGCACAAGCATACATTTGCAGGAAAGGTGCAAAATGTCCCAAAGGCAGTAATGATTTATCTCAATATTTCATTATAGTGTAAAGTCATAATGCTTTTGCAAACACGTGCTTCATTGTTCTGATCCAAAAAAGTAGTTTTCTTTATCATATTACTATGTGTAATGGTTAACATTTTACACCTTGATGCTGTTTTCACGATTACTCCCTCCTTTCTGCATATGTAAGAAGTCAACATGATTTCTTCTGTTTATCATTGAATTTGTAGCTGCCTTCTCATAACATTTTAACAGTCATTTCTAGTGCTCTTGTGCTGATAATGTAGCTCTCACTGAATACTGTAGTCCAAAAAAAATGTTTTCTTTTTTTGTTATATTTTGTTAGCTTTTGCACCCTTCATGGAAATCAACAACCCTTTACTTATTTATTTCTGACAGGTATATTGCCTTCACTATGACAATGTTAATACAATAAAAAATTTTACTTTCTTTTTTGCATAATAGGAAAATATGGAATTTTATTGAAATATCTAAAAGCTGTCAATGAATGCCTAAGAAGCCATTATTTGTTTGAAGACTACTTGAATTAGGATTCTCTTAATTTATATTTGATTATTTTTTATATATAAACAGGGTTAAGCAATAGAGTAGATTAAAATTTTAGAAGCTATTTAGCTCACTGAACTAGTCGTAGTAATGGACAACAATAAATTACTTGTATATCAGAGTCACAGTAACAGTATTTTTAAATGATTTTTTTTCTCTATGTAATATGTAAATGTGTGTTGTTTATTCATTATTTAATGCTTTATAATTGAAGTTGTAGTAGTAGCAGTAGTTGTAGTATTATCGTCAAGTGTACATGGTATCTGCATAAATAAATTTAGAATATTTTTAATGCAAATTTATAAGGCATATCTTAAAGAAAAAAATAATAATGGAAAAATACATTTAAAAATGTATATGTTTATCAACACATTTTCAGTACTACTTTTCATGCAATAAAACATTTGGCAGGATATTAGTGAATATCAGGCTGGGATTATAAATAGTAGCAAACTTTTTACAAATACATTAAAATAAATATTCTGAAGTTTTTCTGTAGTCTCAGAACCTTTTAGTTTTTCATTTTAAACTTGGCTTGTGCTCCACAATAATGCCAAAGACTAACTGCCTTGTTTGTCGGCTTCCCTGTTAGAGGCAGGTCATAAGAATATTCATTACATAAAAGGGTTAAGCTGAAAAGTCAGGCGCTCAGCCCTTCATACTGTAATGCATTGCTGATGAGCAGTGTGCTAATGGGGCTTCCTGTTAGGTGGAAATAAAACGACTGGCTTTGCATTTTAAGTCCTTGGTTCCTACATTGACTGACTAAAGATATTCATCTCAGCCATGTCAAGTAGGGAAATAAAAAATAAAATAAAATAATGCAATAATTTGAACACCACCACAAAATGACAATTCATATAAAGCTTTGGCTTTAATTAATTTCATGCTACCTGAAATCTAGTCTTAGATTAAAGGAAGTTGTTGTGGAGAAATTTAGTACCTACGAACATAATAGTAGCCTTCAAAATTAGTCGATAATGATGTCAACATGGGACTGAGAGGCTAGGTTTGGAGCCGAGCAGCTCCCTTGACATGAATGATATGCTAGACATTTCCAATTTGCCAATATTGACTGCAGAAAAAGCAATGCATTAAATTTAGCCCTTTAACACATTAACTTGTTTGTCTTCTATTACTTAATTAAAAATGAATAAATAGTTCTTTCCTTTCAGAAAAAGAAAATGATTATTTCCATGTATGTATGATGCTGCTATAATTTGTGAGAAATTTGTATAAATCAATTATACAGAAACATTACAATTTGCACTATTCTTACTGGATTCATGCCCTTCATTGCCGCAGTCTTCTGGAACAGATAGTTGAAATGATTTAATGCCTGCTAAATTAAATATCTTTCTTTTAGGTAATCATTGACATACTATAGTGAAGTGATTGAGTTAAAAGATTATTTCTTAAACATCATCAATTTAAATCATCAGCCTTTTTACTGTTGAGGCCATGTTGGTATCTTTCTTAAAAGTGTTAGCAAGTCCTGAATGTGATGGTGCTTACTCTGTACTATATATTATGTGGGTTGACTAATACCTTTTTCAGTGTTTTGTCATTTTGAAATTTAGAAGAAAAAGTTATAGCCTGAGAAAATAAGTGTATTACGCAATATTATTTCTTTAAATGTACATAGAGCATGCCCATGTACGGAAGAAAAGTTACGTAGTATAGACAAGCCATTTCTGTCAGTTATGTAGTAGCTTGAGTAGCTTGCAATAGAGAGGACACAACCATAACAGCCCTAGCTGATTTCTAAATCCTTTTTTTTTTAATTCATTTTGGACATTGATAAAAAGCTAAAGCATTACCTTATTTCTGTTCTTTCTTAAGTTTTGTTGCAATATTAATAAATACAATAATACAAATTAGCTCTGTCTTTATTAAACAAATGTTTGTGCTCATTTAACAAAGAAAAGATAAGCAAATTAGTGATCACTGCTTTTCTATAAATTTAAAGTTTTCAGATATGAGACAGTTAAAAAGGACATTTGATTGCATTAAATTGAATATGTTAATTTATTATGTACATGTGTGTTGTTCCCTCCTTAATACTGAGAGTTAAAATAATTTTGCACACACCTTTTCTCATATTGTATAGCTATTAAACCTAATTAGAAAGTCTTTCTTTTTTTGAGGAAATGTATGCAAGTGCAGAAGTTATTCTGCTCAGTAGCAATTATTACTATGAAGATCAATACCATTTTAAAGACAGACATTTAAAAAATATAGTCATATCACTTATTGGTTGATTTGGCAAGGTTTTGCACTTCCTTATTCTTAAACTTATATCTACTATTTTATAGATGTAGCTTTTCTATATTGTTTATGTATATGCTTTTCAAGTATTTGGTGGTGGTTTCTTTTGTCTTGTTCTTGCACAGAGCTATCAGCTTTAGCATGTTTCTTGTGTGGATGTCGGGGACAAGACACCATATTTTAATATAGTATAGCAATCTGTGGTAACTTTGAATTAACCATGAAGAGGTTAAAAAATTTTGGCAATAAAAATGCTCCTTGATTAAAAATATAGTAAAATTGCGATACATTAATTTTTGAATGAAGTTCGTACTGTATAAGTGCTTAAAATATATTCACATCTTAGCCTATATGGAAGCTGTTCATTCATTTTTAGATATACAACTTCTGCAACCTATATTTTAGCCTTAGAACTTCTGCTTTCAGTGCTGTTTTTGTTCCCTACTGATTTGAGATTATTACATTATCAAACAGTGTTTGTTTTTTTTCACTCTTTAAATGAAATATTGCTGCCACTGTAGATAATATATACAAAATCCCTTCTGAGCTGCCAAAAGATTAAATGCAACTTCCACAGATAAATAATTACAGCTCTTTAAAGCTGTGCAAATTTGCCATCTGCAATAGTTAATTACTATAAAATTGCCCACTGGTGGCACAATGACAGGGTGGTGTAAAAAGGCATGCTTAAGTTTACTATGGATGCTTTGCAAGCTTAAACACAAGATCTTTTAAGAGAAACTTAAGATACAGGATTACAAGGAAAATAAGTATCAGTTTTATACAGTGCAGAAAGGAAAAAGTATGAATACATTTTGTACTGAACAAAGGTTACCCACTGATTACACTATATATTGTTACTTACTGCTAAAGGAATACTTAAGGCTCTCAACACCCCCCAACCCCCATCACTCCCCTCAGTGAGTAATGTTCAGCTGATGAAAGGCAGTTGTAGTCAGTGGCTTATTTCTATCGAAACCCAGCTGAGATTGAAATTGACAGGTGCCAAGGGGCTTTACATAGGCCGGCCTCAGTATCATCTCTGTTACTTTCATAATCTGTGCCTTATGAATGTTCAACCAGTACATTTCCTGCTTGAGAGCTTCGTGTTACACCAATATTACTATCTGTGCTGCTTCAACTACAAATTGGATGAACAGCCCCTGACACTTTTTCAATATTATTACATTAAACCAAGTGGATTTTGATTGATAACCTAATATTCTGCTAATGCAAAACATCAATCATGGCAAGTATATTAATTATTTAATATTGCAGTCTAATTCAGAAATCAATGCTCTGCATGAGGAAAAGAAAACTCAGAGTTCCCAGCAGACCTGAATGCAGTGGATGATAAAGAAGGACCTTATGTACTCTGGGGTGCTTGTTCGATACAAATCTTTATTCATTTGCCAATAATCTCTTCCCATTTTCCACTTCAGGACCATTTTATCAGTTTTGAGTCCCATAATTGAATTAGGGCTGTTTTTGGCATTACAGTGCTGGGAGGGCTGTAAAAATATTGATAATGTAATGGCAGTGTATACTTGCACTGAATCATTTTGTACAGCATCTATACCTGTGTAAATAATTGTTTGAATTCATAATGATTCAGTGCAGCTGCATGGGATCTGTCTGCCAGCTGTAAAAGAGATACAGGTAATCAGAATACTACAAGATACAGAATGCATATTATGAATGATATAGAGACACAGAAACTAATCAGAGCTACCCATGTCATGACACATGTAGCATTGAGGAGATGATTCAATTCAGATATTGTTTGATGTGTTGGACATTGTCTGTTTAAAAAAATCAGTTTTTGGGATAGAACCGCTTACTAACATTTATAGGCTTATTTTATTAAACTTCACATAAACCAATTCTTAGATGGTTGCTCTGTCATAGGAAAATTGTAACAAAATGCTCTACTGTGTGGTGTTAAAAATTATTTTCAGAGAAAAAAAGCAGGCCATTTATTCTTGTCATCTGATTAAATAGTTTTAATCATTTAAGTTTCATAACATGAATATCTAGAGATAAACAGACTGCTTAAGGTAAGTGCACTTTCTTTTTGTTCTTTTTCACTGATCAGTTAATTTGCAAAACAAATGTCACATTAAGCAGAAAAAAAAGTTATTTGCATGACCTGAACCATGTATATGGCTTGTTTAAAATGTACTAGACTTCTATTCCCTTTCTGAGCACTTAGTAATACCACATGCTATAGTTATAAAGATGGTTGTAGGGATCAATGAAGATATTGTTCAGGTAGTTAGGTTTAGAGCTATTATTGTGCAGAATCATAACTGCTACCTTCAGGCCATTAGTTTACCTACCATAGATGAGACATAGTGTTTCCAAAAAAGATGAAAATTAAGATAATATTGTGAAGATTTAGTGAACAGAATAGCAGTAAAGATGTTAAGGGAAATACAGGTTAAAAATGTCTGGAATGTGGATGCAGAGGTACATATAAGGGAGATATGTGTAAAGAATCAAATTATTTTATTATCTTGCAAATAAAACCAGGAAAGAATGAATGTATTCTACATTTTCTAGGAGAAATCTTTAGGATAAAAAAATCAAGACAACAGGTAATGTTATTTAAAGAAGAGCTTGTAAACATTTAGAAAGATAAGAGATTTACAGTCATTATATACTTACACACGTACAGTATGAATTTAAAACACTATGGCATTATTGCTAACTAAATGAAACCTAACACCTCTGGCCTAATTTGCTCATCCTTAAACCATGCTTACATAAATGCTCCACTATTCATTCCTATTAGATTTTGAACATTACTTGCTTTTGTGAATTTGTAGAACTGTACCCCCTCAGTCTGACTGGAAACACACCCATGAAGTTGAGACCATGTAGTATATGATGGATTTACAAGTACCTCAAACTAACTCTTTAAAAGCAGTTGCAAGTTATCCACAGTCATCCAGCAAGATACAAGTGAAGATTTATGAAATTGAAGCAATGAAAACTCAAAAAATAATCTGCACCTAATACAAGACTCACTTTCAAATTTACGTATGTATGCCATCAAAGAACAACATTTTTAATTTGGGAATCATAGAACACTTTCCGGGTGTTTAGTGATCTCCATTGTCAATATGACTTGGAGAGAGTTGTTTCACCAAACTCTATAGGGTGGGTTCAATGTCCTGGAATTTTTACTCCTATTATAAATTATTATTCCGTCTAGCCCTAATCAAGAAAAGCAGATAAAAAAGGACATTTTGAATAAGACAATTGAGTGAAATAATTTCTGGCCACTATGATTTCCTTAGTTTGCCAGAATTATTTTTTTTACTGTTACTGGTGGTAAAGATAACTTCTGACTTGCATTTTTGGATATTGCTTCTGTGTTCATTTCTGATAAGTATTCTTAATTGGTGCATAAACAGATCACGCATCTTCCTTATTTTTATAAGAAATGGATCATCAGACAGTTAAAATCAAAATAACATGTTTTTGCTTTGTCGTTATCAGTGGTATCTGTTTTGCTATACACAAGTTTAGTCGGCCCACTAAAAGGTATAGCCTTTTGAGACCATTAACTGAAAGAACCTGCAGTGTTTCTGTTTGAGTTGATGTAAAATGTTTCCAGCTAATTCTGGTTCATTAGTGGGACTACACTACGCTGTCACTTGAGTGACAAATGAACAGTTCTCTAATTTTTCTTCTTACTTATGTATAATTAATGCTCTTGTTTGTTACTTAAAACATAGCATAATTTAAAGTAAATCAAGTATTTCTTATGTGGTCACATATAGTCCACACTTGAATCATAATAGAACTAACTACAATGCTCTCTTTTATAATAATGCTTTAAGGATAAATTGTGGAGGAAATAAAAATATTTTTTTCCTTTTTTACATTTTCATTCAGCACAAGCAGTTTACCAGGTAATATTATGTCAATGATATGAATGCATTTACAATGTTTTATTGGTATAATACTATAAAATCAGCAAATTACAACAACGGAAGCTAGTTTATATTCCTCACATGAAAGGAGTGGAATGTGCGAGTTCCCCGGGGGTCAGAATCCCTCTAATAAACCCTATGGACCCCCTGAACATCTGAAAATTAAAATTTGGGGATTTCCTGAAAAAAATATTTAAGATCATATTACCGTTTTATAAATTAGTCAGTGTGTCTTACTGAGTTTGTGAGAAAATAATGTAGCAGAATGGACAAAGCTATTTATAGGCAGGAGTGGAAAAGGTGGCTGTCATGTGATTGCAGTGTTTCACAGGCTGGACTGGGCAATGTGACTGTATGGTAGCAGGTTAGGTGGTGCTAAATGTTTAATTACAGTAGCCCACCAGCAAAGAGCATCCTTTAAAAACAGGAGGTTTTGATAAAGAGGACAGAGACTTTATTATGATATAAATAAATCTGAACCCAATGTGGGTGTTAGTACTCACCTGTTTGGATCATCGTCTAAGTGAAGAAGAGTAGTGTAATGGTAATTGTTGATGTCATGATACTGATAGTGTTGTTTAAATTAGGAACAGTGTAAGCCAGAGGGATTTCCTGTAACCTGTAAAAATGGGAAGAGTTAAATTGTCGGTCTCATTATGCTCCCAAAGTACAGTTTTACTGTATACTATTGTTCAATAAACATGCAGGAGTAGTCAGCAGGAATACATTGGGTAGGTGCTCCCTTTAAACATTGTTCGACCACAGTCAGAGTGGAGCTCCAGCGGTCTTTGATAGATAGCATCTGAGTATGTTTGTGTCACAGACTGTGTTTTTTTTTTTTTCTCTCATGATGCTGATGTGGTTTTTGTTTGCAGACAGCATATCCATGTGTAATGTGATTTTTTTTGTATACAGTAAATTAAAATGAAGAAGGTTGTCACATAGTATATGTACTTAAAAAGCAGGCAAGCTTAAAAAAGGTTTAGCACCAAATAAAGGATTAAAATGGTAATTTCTGGACTTTCCCGCATTTAGGGCATGGCTCTCAAACCATTGGACAAGTAATGTGAATGTTGACTGAATGTATACCTCTGTGCTTGCTCAATGTGTGAACATGCACTAATATGGTCTGTCAAAATGCCATTAGGCAGAGAGCAGGGATAGGGGTTCACCTTGTTCAGGGTGATGTTTTTAGTTGGGTGCAGAATTGGCTCAGACACAGGAAGCAGAGGGTGATGGTGCGAGGAACCTCATCAGAATTGGCTGATGTTAAGAGTGGTGTTCGACAGGGGTCAGTGCTAGGGCTGCTGCTATTTTTAATATATACTGAATGTATAAATGATTTGGATAGGAATATAAGTAACAAGCTGGTTAAGTTTGCAGATGATACCAAGATAGGTGCATTAGCAGATAATCTGAAATCTGTTATATCATTACAGAAGGACTTGGATAGCATACAGGCTTGGGCAGATTTGCGGCAGATGAAATTTAATGTCAGTAAATGTAAAGTTTTACACATAGGCAGTAAAAATGCTAGGTTTGAATACACAATGGACGGTCAGAAAATCGAGAGTACACCTTATGAGAAAGATTGGAGTCATAGTGGACTCTATGCTATCAACTTCCTGACAGTGTTCAGAAGCCATTAAGAAGGCTAACAGAATGTGAGGTTATATAGCACAATGTGTGGAGTACAAGTCCGAGGAGGTTATGCTCGAGCTTTACAATGCACTGGTGAGACCTCATCTGGAGTACTGTGCGTGGTTTTGGTCTCCAGGCTACAAAAAGGACATAACAGCACTAGAAATGGTCCAGAGAAGAGCAACTAGGCTGATTCCAGGGCTACAGGGGTTGAATTATGGGGAAAGATTAAAAGAGCTGAGCCTATACAGTTCAAGCAAAAGAAGATTAAGAGGTGACATGACTGAAGTGTTTAAAACTATGAAGGGAACTGGTACAATGGATCGAGACTATTATTTTAAAATGAGTTCATCAAGAACACAGGGACACAGTTGGAAACTTCTTAATGTTTGTGCGAAATTTACCCTTAAGTTTTTCTTTACACAAAGAATGATAGACACTTGGAATAAGCTGCCAAATAGTCTGATAGACAGTAAGACTTTAGGGACTTTCAAAACTCAACTTGATGTTTTTTCGGAAGAAATACGTGGATAGGACTGGTGAGCTTTGTTGGGCTAAATGGCCTGTTCTCATCTAGATTGTTCTAATGTGAATGTGTCAGCCAGCGCTGTCAGGGATATCTGCTAATCGTCCAGGTTAAATGGTGTGATTGTCACCCCTATTTGTTTTGCTTCTGCTTCAGGCCTATTAAGAATGTTAAACCTACAAAGAAAGAATGAAACGTTTGAGGCTACTTCCCTACTTGTCCTGTTTCCTAATCTCGCCACCTGGGTCTAGAGATTTAGAGGGACACTCCCTAATTAAGAAAACAGAGTCACAGTAGCAGTCAACTGTGGACTATGATCTGAGATCAGAAGCATACCTTCATGATGAAAAGAGGACCAATTCATCACTTTAAAATGGGACAATGTAGGAGTCATTTCCTGCTGTTTAAGAAAGATGTAGTGTTCTACTGGATGTATATAGAAATACAAATTTCCAGTTAAAAATTACATTAAAAAATCACTTTTGGATTGTAAACATTCATTCATCCATCCATCTATTCATCAATATATGCAGTGGTAAATAACTTATAATACAATATAATTACATCCATATGTTCCTTTTGCAAATAAATACAAATCACCAGGAATGAAACTTGTTCATAACCCAGTTATGTATGCAAATCTGAACTTGCTAAAATAATGACCATTAATGGGAATTGGACAAAAGATGCATAATGTTTGTATATTGATTTACAGTAAAATGTAAATGACAGTGAAACAATTACTGTATTTTAAATAACAAAACACAAATAATTTAATATAAATTAAAATGTATAGTATATCAACCTTGTATTTAAACATACTACAGTCTTTAACAATGATGCAGAACCTCATATAATTGAAAATGCATAATTATCAGGGGTGCACATAACATTTTCAGTGAGTTACTCAAGTGAGTACCATTAGATGGAGTTTGGTATGCAAATCAATTCAGAGAGCTTTATTGGCATGACCATAAACAGTTTTGCCAAAGAAATTGAAAAAATTGAAATAAAACTATTTCTATAACAGATTTAACAGTAAGGTAAAGAATTAGGGTAAAAAATAAATACAGATACAACAATAATAATAAAATAAAAATATGGCAGAAGCTTAAAAAGAGGTAAGAATCAGAAATACCTGATCACTCTATACAGAGTAAGGTTTTAATACTGTAAGTGCAACCTTCCTCAATGTCCTCTTCGCTTTCTACCTCACAGTCCTCTACTTTAGCTTCCTAGATGATGATGCTGCAGATGCATCTCCCTCTCCTTGGTTAAGCCTCCACTTAGCTGTCTCCATTCACAGGTCAACTGCTGGTTTTGGGTCAAATGTCTCTGTGGTCTTCTTTGACTGGTGGATGTGCGCATAAGGGTCATGAGGCGAGCATGTGACAGACAAGATCTGTACTTGTTTTTTATTATGTTAAGATTTGAAATTCCCCTCTCACAGGCTGCACTGCTCAAAGGCAATGTAAGAGACAGTTTAACCAATTTGACAATATTAGTGTAAAGATCTGGGGCCTCATGTATAACGCCGTGCGTAGAACTCACACTATAACATGGCGTAAGCACAAAAACGGGATTGTGCGTACGCACAGAAAAATCCAGATGCAGTAATCTGTGCGCACGCATACTTTCACGTTCTTCTACTACATAAATCCCGATTTGCGTGAAAAGTAACGCACGTGCACGCGCCTTCTGTCCCGCCCCAACTCCTCCCAGAATTACGCCTCTTTGAATATGCAAATCAATATAAATAGCCTTCTGTGAAAAGACAATGGGAAAAGCACGGGAGAAAATATAAGAATTTCAGCGAATACCAAGTGGAGGCAAAGGAAAAACTTACTATTTGTTGGTTTAAACAGTGGTATAATCAACAAAAGGAAGCTGATCGAGTGACAGAGTGTCGGAGAAACTCGAAGGCTCAACTTCACAAAGTCGCACAGTGCCCGAAATAAAAAAGAAATCACATATCAAAGTCGCCGTGAAAAAGCGAGTCGTAGCCCACCGTCTGAGTGTCATATGAAAGCTTATTAGGGTACAGAGAAAAAAACATAGGCACACAGTGGGGAAAAAAGCACGAAATGTCAACTTTAATCTCGAAATTTCCACTTTAATCACGTAGTTTATTTTGCCATTAAAGTAGAACATCATAAACTTCATCTTAAAATCGTTTAATTTACTAGTTTCTCAAATCCCATTGTAACTAAAGTGGCATGTTAAATGCTTTGTTCTGTATTTGATCTTCTATGTGCTCTATGTGTATGAATCACTACCTGCTTTTTAAACGGGCTTTCTCTTTCTCCGACAGGACACATAATCCATTACATTCGTGATATTACAGCTCTCTGAATAATTAAAATACTGAGATGTATACGTGATATCTTTTTCATGATGATAGGAATGAAAGCATGTTATTAAACATAGGAACACGGTGGCGCAGTGCTTGTTCATGTCTCACGCAAGAGGCTTGCTGCGCCATGCGCAACCTTCAATGAAATAATTTATCACAGCAGTGCTGTCTCTTTCAAACGTACTAACCTCCAATTCCTGTCCTTACTTTTCTTTCTCCAAAAACTCAATCGCCACACAATAAGCTATGTAATAGACGTGACGCCATCTGTAAGCTTAGAACTTCGATTCTTCAAAACTTTTAAGGAACATTGAAATATCTTAGTAGTACATGTTTAAGTATTATATCCGTCTATCTTTCCAGTGTCGCGTCAGCACCAGCAAGAATACAGTGCAAGGCAGGAACAATTACTGAACTAGCTAGCGCTGCGGCACCGTGTCCTCACATGTTTAATTATTAACAATACAGATTATTTAAATGAAGTTAAAGTTTTATCTGTATAATATAATCAACATGTTTTGCTGCATTTCGTCTTAGAAATGAATACCGTCATCACATGTAAATACGCGCTTTATAAAGTGGCGCAGGTTGTGCAATATTATAACTGTAGTGCAAGTTTACAGTGAGGTAATTGTACTTATAAGTACAAACAGTTCTACAAGGAGCACTTGATGGACTGATTTAGTGCCTTTAGAGTTCTTGGGATGAAACTGTTTCTAAACCGCGAAGTCCGTACAGGGACTAAAACGTTTGCTGTGGCTCAGGCAGCATCTGCTTCATGCTGTGTACCGATAATTCTCTTTCCAATCAGCTGCTGCTGTGATTTCCCACTCAGATACAGTGATATAAATACTCCGAGTGGTGCAGTGAGAGTAATGTGGAAAAAGATGATCTGCTGTGGCAACCCTTAACAGGAGCAGCTGAAAGAAGATGCAGTGAGAGTTACAGTTATGGTATTTGGAATACTATGGCTATTCCCTGGACCATTATATTGCTACAGGTTAATTACAATCAGATGCATTACACTAATAAACAATATGCAGTTAATTTAAGTGTATTTATACGCGCCAGGAATGTGGATTTAAGAAAGAAAGGGTGATCACACAGGAACAGTAGCACTGCTTTGACGCTGGGTGCCGCCAGTCTGCAAAACCGGGCGGATAAATTGCGTACGCCAAGGAATGAGTTACCGTGGAAATGTGCGTGGCTTTACGCCAAGTTTAGGTTTTATACATCGCGATTTGAGCGTGGAAAGGTTCGTACGCAACATTTCTGTGCGTACGCACCGTTTATACATGAGGCCCCTGGATTGCTTATATTTATTATCTGGACCAAGTCATACACAGAGGATGCTGCTAAGCGTTTCCCTATTTGGTTTAAGCACATCCATTATGTGACAGTTGTGTTTGTCAAGACTCAGTGTAGCTTCATAATTCTGAAAAATGGTACAAACTATTGTGTTGCCAAAACGATGTAAATCTTGTATTTCCTGAAGCCAAGTTGAAGGATCAAATACTAAGAAATGATCACATGACTTCAGTGAGTCATATCTGATTCCAAACTCCTCAATTAACCCCCTGAGTTAGTTTATCTTGTCTCTGTCAGCATCAGCATTAGAAACAGTATATGCTCTGTAGTGGCCTTCAGCATCAAGTAAAAGTGTAAACTGTTCTATGGCCACCATGAGTTCATCCTTACATTTTCCAATGCTCAGCTTTTCCTTCTGAAACACAATGGATGTGGTCTTCAAAATTTTGCCAATGTCAAGCACGTTGCCCAGAAAACACTGAAATTGGTCTTTACAGATATGCTGCAATTCACTGTTATCACTCGTGGCCAGTTGCATTTTAATGGCTGGCAATAATCTTGATATTTTTAGCAGTGTGTCATGCTTCCATGCAGACCATCTGATATTATGAAATTTACCAAATTTCACACAGGAGATCCCGTTCTCTTCACACAACTCCTTAAGCACAGCCGTATTTTTTGCTCCATCTTTTTGTAAATAAAGCTGCAGCAGCTTGACCACAGAGCGATTAAAGGTCTCACAGTACGGAACATTGCAATCAGCTGATTTTCCGCAGTTTTCTAGTGTGTGTGTGGTGCACAGAATGTGCACAAGGGAGTCTTGTACTTCAGCCAGTTGCAGTAGTTTCGGAACAATGCCGTTGTATATACCGACGTAAACAGCAGCCCCGTCTGTGCACATGGCGACCAACTTTCTCTTCCAGTTGTCCAAGCCTGCTTCCTGGAAAAGTTTAAGTTTAACGCCGTCTGTTACAGCGTGTGCAGATCGGTCAGCACCCAGTTCGATTAGGAGTGAGAACTCCGTGGTAAACTGCCCCCAATGTTGGACACAGACACAATGAAAACGATCTCATGCTCGGTTTTAATGGTGTCTTCCGATCCATCAAAAATCAGTCCCCAAAATTCAGCAGACTCCAACTTTACTTTTAACTCCGCGCTGATAGTGCGCGAGATGGTCTGCATTATCCATGTGGCCGCCTCACGTGAATGGTACGCAATTCCTACATTTATTCCTAGCCACTCCAGTAAAGGAATATCTTCAGCATAGGAAGATAGGGGACGAGCGTGTTTAGCATTATGAAAGGCAAGGAGAAAAATGTTACACAGAGCATGCCATTGTTCTTCATTTACCTTTGTTCGCCATCTAGCTAGAGGGCGAGTGGAAATTTCTTCCTGACTAGCTTGTTTATTAGAAATAGCTTATACTACATTTATGTGCTCTTTTCATGTTTGTCAAATAACGGATGACTGAAATTCTTTGAGCTTGTGTAAAAGGCACTTGTTTTATCTGCGATATGTGGATGCGAGCGGCACAACTTACACCACATTTCAGTGTGTTCATCATTAGCTTCAAGCCACGGCACATCTTGGAGCCACTTTTCAGAAAAAACTTTTTTTTTTTCTGCTCTGGCTCGGCTTGTTGTTTCTTTGCAGGTGGTGAAACGCCAAAGTAGCTGCTTAATGTCTGTTGTTTTTTAGACATAAAACACCAAAAAGAAAACAACGTATATCAGCAACATGAGGTGTCGATGCCCTCTCTGTCCGTCAGGTACGCACCAGCGCCGTAGAGACACAGATGACGTTACGCATTTACAATTTTTTGTTGTGCATGCGTACCAGCGTACCAGTTATGTGCACCCCTGATAATTACCACCAACTGATAATTGTGAAGTGTGAGTCACTCAGAGTGTTGCTTCCCCATTTCAGCAGGTGTTCTCCCTGAGACTGCACAGCTGGAATGCATTCTTAGTATACAGTGGATCCTCGGTTCACGACCATAATTCGTTCCAAAACTCTGGTCGTAACCTGATTTGGTCATGAACCGAAGTAATTTCCTCCATAGGATTGTATGTAAATACAATTAATCTGTTCCAGACCATGGGGGTATTTTCCGTACGTCGCTTAAATCATCCAAGATCAGATGCCTCATCTTGGATGAGTTAATGCCAGTGAAACTCATCCGGGATAAGTCGGTTTTTCAAACGCAGCCGTGTAGTAGATTAGTTTAGCTGGATCTAATCATCCGAGATGAATGGGCGCGCCCGCGCTGATTGAAAAGCCCATATATATTGAGTCTAGAAAACATGATCAGCAAGTCTTTGATAGGCTGCAACAAAATAACGAAAGAACAGGCGCATTTTTTTTTACACAAGCGAAGCAAGATCTTTTATTCGAAGGACATGAAGAATTTCAAGATTTAATATGCACAAGGGGTAACACTACAAAAGCAGCCCAAACCAGAAAAGACGGCTGGCAAAAAGTGGCCGACAAATTAAACGCTAAGTAGTATGCATTGTACTTACTGAATGCAGCGTTTCATTTTCTATGTGTCAGATTAATTATTATTTAATATGTCATAATTCCAGATCAAACGTGAGCACAAGGAGAACATGGGAACAGGTTAAAGTGAAGTACAAGAATATACTTCAAACTGGTAAATATTGGTATATAACTATTTAAAGAATTGTTGACATAAAGAATCATATATAATATAAAGAACATTAATTTTAAAGCTAATAAGAAGGCAGACAAGCAAAAAACAGGTGGAGGTCCACACGGTCCAGACCTAACCCCTGCAGAAGAGTTGCCTCTCCAGCAAAATGCCCATCGCCCTGTTTCTGATGGCATTCCGGGGGGAAGCTCCTCCTCAGAACCAGTGGCAGGATGCAGTGGTCACTTCATTTCAGGTAAAGGATGGTCATTGCATATATTTGTCCTCAATGTGTGCCATAGGTATGTCCCATATAGCCCTCTTTTTTGTTGGGTCAGTTGCAGGGAATGTCATATCCCTAGAACCTGTGTCTGACCAACAAAATATTGACGAAGGTCAAATATTTGATGAAGACACTGTGTCTGATTATTCGTATCTGCGTACAATCCAGTGCCCCAATCACATTTGGAAATCCTGGGTAATGAGAATGTTAGGCTGATTGTGAGATTCTTTATGGAACTGTGGGTGTTTTTGCCTGTGTATTACCTACCTGCAATGGCATGAAACACCTCTTTTATTGTCTGCACACGCAGGTGTCCAGGAAACACTATGAAAACCCGAATGAAATATTTCAGAGCCAAACAGACTTTACGAATTGCCTGACAAACTGCACTTTTAGATAGATTTTCCGCATTGCCTACAGTATATAAAAAAAGTGCCACTTGCAAAAAACCTCAAAGCAATGCATACTGTCTGTGTGGTTGTGAGAGCCCGACTTCGCTGAGTTTGACTTCGAATATAAGGTCCTAATAAATTTTTGAGGTACAATATTCCCCCTCAGCTAAAGTGGTATCTTTCGAAAAAAATTCCTCCGGGAGCAATAAAGGATCTTGCTGATCACGCAAAACCCTTTCTATATGAAATTCTCTTCTTATAATTTGCGTACCGATATATCAATTGGTCGCTCATTCATGAACGGCGAAGTCATGACTAAATGAATTCCACGCACGGACACTGATTAAGTGTGTGAGCTAATCCTTGTTTACATAGAACAAACCTGCTCCGAGCAGGTTTGAGGATTAGGATGTGTTGCTATGACAACACTTCCATCAAGAGTTTCGAAAAACCGACAGATCCAGGATCATGCCAAATGGTCAACAATTACATCCGGCTAAGTGAGTAATCCACGTACGAAAAATACCCTCCATACGAACTGTATGTAAATATTTTTTTTAAGTTTTTAAGCACAAATATAGTTAATTAAACCATAGAATGCACAGCATAATAGTAAACTAAATGTAAAAACATTGAATAACACTGAGTAAACCTTGAACAACAGAGAAAACTAACACTGCAATAGTTCGCGCTATAGCGCTACCAACCGCTGGCTAAAAACACTTTTTAAATGAGTTTTAAGCACAGGGAAAAAAATGAACATTTGAAAAAATCCGTAATTAAATAAACCACCAAGAAAAGTAACATTGCAACATTGCACGCTACGAACTGATCGCTGTAAACAGAAGTGAAAACAAAAACAAGCCCAGTGCATTCTTTAACTGCCTTCTCTACCTTATGTGTCCAGCCCTCTCTCTCTCTCGCTCGCCTGTATGTGTGTCTCTCTCTCTCGCCCACCAGTGTGTGTGTCTCTCTCTCGTGTGCCTGTGTGTGTCTCTCTCTCTCTCTCTCGCGCTCGCCTGTGTGTGTCTCTCTCTCTCTCTCTCGCACGCCTGTGTGTGTGTGTCTCTCTCTCGTGTGTGTGTGTCTCGCTCTCGCTCTCTCTTGCTCGCTGCACAGGAAATGCACAGGGAGAGACTGAACATGTACAAACCGAAAGGGAAACTGGCTTGTTCGTATACCGAGTGTGTGGTCGTGAACAGATGCAAAAGTTTGGCGAACATTTTTGGTCGTAAACCAATTTGTACGTGTTCAGAGATGTTCGTGAACCGAGGTTCCACTGTATAGGGAATTGGAAGCCACAGCTTCTGCCACACAGCTAAATGCCCATATGCCCATATCTGTGGAACTTCTGTGAGTCAAGGCCACCATAACCTATCATGTAATACTAACTTGTAATACTATGTTCAAATTGTACTGCATGAACAAAAAGAAAAAAGACTCTCTGGATAACAAATGTTGTTAATGTAAATGTGAGATTGTTCCTTGCTCCCAAGAGCTTAACTAGGACAAAGGCATGTGCAAGACATCTGTTGTTTCCAGTGTGGTAGTCATTCTTTTCTGTAGACTCATCCTGTCCAGCACTGTTTAAGGCTGTCACGTTGTAAAAAATATTGTTTTGGAATACTCGTATTGAAAAAATGAGTAAATATGTGAACATATGTTAGAAGTTCTAAGTGCTACTATAGTACATGTACATTTGTAATTAACAGCCTTTTGTATGCTTCATTATTATTATTTTAGCTTTTTACCTCGCAGTACGTCTGCAAAGTTTGCAGTGCTAGTGACCCATGCACTGACATACCCTTTACATGAGGAACACATCTTGTCACAAAAGCAGAAAAGTGGAACCAGGACACTTTACATCCCTGCAATGCATATATGAAACTGATAGAAAATTGCTCATGATTACTTAAATATGTTAAACACTCGTTACTTTAGTCCTCCGCATACTGCCCTCCCATCCAACGCTTTGTATTTTGTGCTCGCTCTGTGTCTTTCTGGTTTTCAGTGCCCATCTATGTTATTACTTTACATGGTGAATCTATTCATGTTTTAACAAAATGGAGTTACTGAATGTACTAGATGCTGCACAGTAATGATAGGTATTTGCTTCTCATTATATTTTTTATTTGGCAAACACTTTCATTAATAGCAACCTAAAAATTCTTGTGCTAAATAAAAAGTAATACACAGGAACATTTTCAAAAGAAAATCACAAGAAGTTTATGTTATAGTTTAAAATAAAGGCAGCTTTTGGAAAGTAGATCAAGTGTGTGGAGAAGCCTGATTTGATGAGTTTTTTGAGCAGGATGCAGGAGGCAGCTGGGGTCCAATGATCAAAGAATAGTATACAGGATTGAACTAAATGGAGTTCTTTTCCCCCTTTACAGATTTTAACAAAAATATGACACATGTAACCTTAATACTTATCTTTCATTAGGTTCTTGTTCTAGGAATTTTGCTCAAGCCAGTAGCCTCCAAAAGATACCCAGTGGTTGAGGTAGTTCTCCTGACACTGAAAATGCTCTTTAAAATGGTGATGTAAAGCCGTTACAATAATTAAAGGAACATTCGAAATGTAGTGGTTATTTTCCATTACATTTAATGAGAAAGGAAATCAACATTTGTTTGCTATGATAAATGCTTAACAGTTTTAACATAAAAACAACAGCAAATCATAAGTTCCATGTTCAGGAGTGAAATAGAACTGGAACAAGAGTAAAATGCTACTTTTAGGCTGCTGGAGAAGTATTTAAAATCTATTGTTAGTACACCTGTTAACCAGGAAGCAGAACAATGTGGTACAAAAATCTGTCTGTTTTATAAATGACAATACAAATTAACAATTGAAAAATGTTGATTGTGGAAAAGATTTGCAAAACACCTGCAAAATACATAAGTATCACAGCCTAGCATGTTTGAAAAACATTTGTGAGGTAAAATAAAGGACCATTATTTTACAAGTGAATGCCAACTTTTGCTTTCGAATAAGAATTTTTTCATATAGATTCAAATTATATTTGAATAGCAATATTGGATCTGATGGCTCTAGTGCTGTTGTACGTGTTACCCCTGACAACCTCCTGTCGGCCAGGTACCCTTCCACACAACAAGAAAGCATGCGCTGTTTCAAACACAAACTTATTTGATTGTATTGAAAACTTTCTTCTGACAGTGTAGGGACTCTACCATTATTATTATTATTATTATAGGTACTACAATAATATCGCCAAAAAAGTCTCTTCAAGAAAGACATACTTAAGAGCTTGGACTTGCCACTCACGAAAGTGTGTCCTTCCAAAGCCATGGTGCTAATATTAGTTGTAAGAAATGTACCACTTTTTATTGAAAACTGAAAGAAATGAGTCCCTTTGACCAAAAACCACTGTCTTGATGTGATTTTAAATGTTTTAGGTTTAACAACAGTTGTGTATCAATTCATTAAACATAATAAAGACATTAATTAGTACAGGAATTATTTAGATTTAGATCTAAATAATGGGAACACCACTGCACTTATTACTGTCACAGAATCACTGAATTTTTAATGTAAAATGTAGTATTCCCATGTCTTCAGTTATAGTTCATAAATATAGGCATATTGCTTGTTGACACATTCAAAATGTTTAGTAAACAATTACTATTTGTAGCTGTTAATTAGAGTACATTGTTACATATTTTGCAAGCATGAGAAAAATGCATTTAAAAGGAAGTTACTCATATTGTACATATTACGTATAGGGGATCAGACCATTTAAGTGCTACTTATTTATGGATTAGTGCTGTTACTTTCATTGCCCATGAGCCTTTTGAATAATATGAAACTGTTAGGCAGTTTGGTGAATGGCACACTAGAGTAAAACATCGTAACTGATATATTTAATGTCTGTACACCTGACAGAATAATCATGGATCACAGCAAGATAGAAAATCTACAGGTTTGTGATACTAAAGCAAGTAAGTGCTAACTTTCAAAATTTACTTGTTCTCTGTGAGATTTTGTCCTTTGCAGCACACAAGTCACTGTGCTGTTTATCATGGCCTGGTCATTCTGGCCTGCTAATCATCCCCTGTCTCTAATTGTGTAACTGTTTCTCTCATCTCATCACTACCTAATAACTAATATGTGATGAGCTTACTCACGCAAAATAGCTTCCATCGCATTATCCAGGTAGATGCTGCACATTGGTGGTGGTTGAAGTGGCTCCCCCCTCTTTATGTAAAGCACTTTGAAGTTTTGAAAAATATATATACGTATACAGTATATAAATACAAAGTTTTCTTTGTCTTCTTCTATCCAGTTTTGTGCAAATGGGGAGTGAGCAAATGATAAGCTGTCAATACTGCTAGTTTTCAGGTTTGGAAAATGTGCATTTTTTTCAGTCCAGTTTTGCTTTTTATCATTTCCATTTGTTTTACCTAAGCAATAACGTTGGAAGAGTGTAACCCTGCTGCTACTTCTTGGAGCAGTGCTCTGGTGAATTACTGAGTATAAGGGACTAACTGTGGTGTTTTGACGTGATTGAAGTTTACATTCCTCACAATATGCGCCACTATATTCTGGAGAGATAATAAAATCTCATAGGTAGAGGTCAGGAAAGAAATGGTAATATATTGTAATGTTTTTTGTTGCAATAGTTTATGTAGACTTTGATACATATCAGGTTTTTTATGCATTTGTTTGTTTGCATTTTAACTTAAGTATTTTTCAAATTTGGTATGTACATAACAAAGATATTGCTTCTAAACATCCTGTGATGGTTTTCTGAACAGTTTGTTCCAACCTGTCTTGATTTAAATGGCCTGTGAATTTTTTTTTTGTTTGTGTTTGTTAGAGGAACTATGGCAACCAATAATTGTTAGCAATAATCAGAAAATTGCATTAATCTCGAGGGAATTATTTATGTTGCAACTGTACACATAGACATAAGCACAGGTAACTCTAAGAGCAAGTGTAAAAATAAGCATGTAAAATAAAAATATAAACAGAATATAAAAATCAAAATAATGTACAATAAATAATCATTCACTAAACTCTGCAGGTACATGGTAATGAAATACAATAAATACTATGCATGTGCGTGTCTTACAAAATCCAAAGTATACTAGACAGTAATGGAATACTGAGCTTGAAGTAGTAGACCTCCGTTGGTCAAGGCTGACCATGGGTGATACATTCTCCTTCATTCATGTTGATAACATTATTATTATTTTATTATTATTATTTGTCCTGGCTGTTTACTCGGCGTGGGCAGTATCGCATGTGGCAGAAGAGGTCAATGCTAGAGTGACAGACCCTGCTGCAGAAGTCACACCCATGTGCAGAATCTGGTTTGTTGGAGTTCATATGCTTCTTACTGCGTGCCTGCTTATCTGCTGCTATGTTCATCAGCTTCTCTTCCCCAGTTTTGAGGTGTTGGTTTAGGGTGTTTCTCCACCTCATGCAGTCAGCTGTAAGGCCCTCCCAGCACTCAGTATCTATGTCAAGTGCCTTCATGTCTCTTGCAGACATTCTTGTATTGCAGCTGTGGGCAGCCAGTGGTTCTCCTTCCAGATGCCAGCTCTCCGTAAAGGATGTCTTTTGGGATGCAGACGTTCTCCATACGATGGACATGGCTCAGCCAGCGCAGTCTCTGTTTTCTGAGAAGGGTGTACATGCTTGGAAGGCCTGCACAGGACAGGACCGCAGTGCTGGACACTTTGTCTTGCCAGGATATACCCAGAATATGGTGGATACTTCAGGTGAATGGTGTTGAGTCTTCTTAGCTAACAGGCATTTGTGGTCCAAGTCTCACTGCTATATAGCAACGTGCTGACGATGTACAGTATGTATTGTACACTGCTGTCTTTGTCTTCACTGTCAATCTTGGGGTTTGACTACTCTCAAGTTGTGAAGCATGCAAGTGTTGTAGCTGCCTTCCAAATCCTATTGTCAATCTCAGTATCTAAGGAGAGATTGTCAGTGATGGTGGAGCCGTGGTATGTGAACTGATGGACGACATCATGTTTATAGTTGTCGATGGTGTCTTCAATTCATACCTTTGTCTTGGCTTTGAGGCAGGCAAGGTTGAAAAGCCAGCCATCTGATCTAGCCTGGATGTAGAATCCCTCTTGCACAATGCTGAAGGCCTATTTCAGGACCATAGCAAGAAAATCCCAAAGAGTGTTGGAGCTAGAATGCAGACTTGTTTGACACCACTGCAAATGTCAAAGGGTTTGGAGGAGCTGCCGTTGAACTGTGCTGTTCCTTTCACGTTGGTATGGAAGAATTCAGTCATTCTCTGCAAATTTGGCAGGCCACCAATCTTTTAGAAAGCCTTGGAAAAGACCATCTCTGCTGATCAGGTTGAACGCCTTAGTAAGGTCAGTGAAAGCAACATACAGGGGCATCTGCTGTTCTCTGCATTTTTCCTGACGTTGGCGAAGGGAGAAGATCATGTCTAGTGTTGACCTCTCATCTCGTGACTCTGGGTAACCACGTTCTGCCAGCTTCTGTAGGCGGATCAAAATGACCCGGGCAAAGTCTTTTCAGTGATTCCTCTGAGATGATACAGAGATACCTCTGTAGTTGTTGCATTCTTTTAGAGGGTAATGATCTTAGAGTCCTCATGCCTTGTGGTACAGTTCCTTCTTGCCAGCCCTGACACAGGATTTCATGCAGTGAAAGCAGTAGGGTATTCTTACAGTTCTTGATTAAGTCTGGTGTGATCCCATCACTACCTGGGGCCTTGCCTGAGACCAGGCTGTCAATGGCCTTGCTAAGCTCATCTACAGTTGGGTCTGTGTCTAACTCATCCATTGTTGGCAGGTGCTGAATAGTGTTAATAGCAGAGGGGCACAGAGTGTTCTCACTGGAGTAGAAGTTGGCATAGTTTACTACCCATCTGTCAATCTGCTGGCCTCTGTCTGTGATTACTTCCCCAGTGGAAGATTTAAGGGGAGCAGCCTTGCTCTGGGCTGGTCCTAGTGCCTTCTTAATGCCGTCATACATTCCCCTGATATTTCTTGTTATGGTAGCCATCTGGATGTTCTCACAGAGCTCTGCAACCAAAAAAGCTCTACTGTACTAGAAAACAGTGAATCCTCACGTTGACATCAGTAAGATGTCTCAGCCCGACCAGTGCAGCAGTTTTTACAGTTTTTTGGGAAATAATTTGGCACCCTGCAGCCTGGTGACTTTGCTACACAGAAGCTGGACATTCTGTTGGATGCCATGCATCACATAGACTTTATTACCTTTGGGGAAAAAGATCTCAAAGAGCCATGACTGGTTTAAGGCCAAGTCAGCTGTGATGATTCCCATCATTGAAAATAAGTGTGCTGCCCTCGCCGAGTACAAGCAGTCACCCAGCGAAAAGAATCTGCAGTTTCTTATGACTGCCAGGAGCAAGGTCCAGCAGACTGCCAGACGTTGCGGCACTGAGTACTGAGCTTGAAGTATTTCACATAATAATATTGCACGTTAAGTGAAATTATTGCACATTCTGAGAATAAAAAGTTATTCACATGAGAAGCACAGACAAGTTATTGCACATCTAAGTAGTTGAAAATGTAGTGATCCATTAGATTAAAAAGAAAGAGCTTGTAATGTGGATAATTGACCAGAAGAGGAGTTGTACAGTCTGATGTCTGTGGGGAGTGAGGATTTCCTGTGACGTTCAGTGGAGCATTTATGTTAGTCAGTCTACTATTGAAAAAAGTCCTCTATCGAACCACAACACAACGAAGTTAGCATTTTCAATAACAGACTGAAGTCTAGACCATTCTCTGATCTGCCACAGTTTAGAAGCTTTTCAGTTTGTCTTCTATCACAGAACGAGCCTTCTGAATTAGTTTGTTTAGCCTCTTAATGTCTGCCACTTTCATGTTGCCCCCACAAGCACGTCACATTGAAAAAAATAGCACTGGCACCCACACACTCATAAAACATCTGCACCATAGTGTTGCACACTCTGAAATATCTGAATCTTCATACTATAGATTCTAATATGCTCGGTATAAAAGTCAATTAAAGCTTTGGGTTCATTTTGTTTTTCACAATGTTGAAGAGTTAGATTTGAAACATTCATTTTGCTAGCATTGTAAAATGAAAATTGAGCTTTCTGGCACTCTGTATGCTAGGTTTATCATGGTCATATTCAGCTTTTATACTGAATGGGTGTAGTAGTTTAAATATTCAAAATAAATTGAACATGCTGTGCAACATTGCAAAATATTTTAGAGTGAAATCTTGACTTCGCAAATCACTTTCAGGAATGGCCTATTTCTGCTTTTTGATTTATAACTTCACCTGTTATCAATGAAATGGACCTCACTGTGTCCAATGAAAAAGAACAGCCTTTTCATTTTCAAATTAAAAAGCACCATTTTAGCTTGACTCCACCCTCCTTTTCAGCTGGGGTGATTGGTTGTCAGGAGCACTTTTAAGTCTGATGTATACTTCACAGTTACACACACATAAAACTGAAGGGAAATTGAAAATATTTACATTATGTATAGGTGAGGAGAAGTGTACATTGCTTATGTGAAATATAAATCTTGCATGAACTGTGAAGAAGACCATTAGAAAAAATGACAAAGGCTGGCATATATATTTTTTTTGCTTGAGAAATGTGTGAGAGAATTTGATTAATTAGTTTATTGTGTAGCACATTCAAATCTCAACTGTTGGCTTAAGATGTGAGCCCTTCTTCAAACATAATGGCTAGTGTCATTCAAAGTTAACTTTATACTATATACCAATGTGGTTTTTAAGGACAGTACCATAACTAAGTATTCCAAGTCCTGCTATGAAAAACTGCTGTGATATTTGAAATCCTTTCATGTAGTTTCAATTTGAATGAATTGAGTCAAGGGTATTTTTGTATGTAATAAGTTGACCCGTTTTTGCCAACAGGAATATGATTCTAGATTTAACTTCAGTTACAAAACAAGAGAATATTATAATTTATATTGCAGAATGAAATCACAATACAGGCATTTTTTTATATTTTACAATTAGGGGATTAAGCCTCCTGCTCACTTCATTTGCCAGACCCCAGGGACATTTTAGAGAAAGTGATTGTATTTGAAGAGATGGCATTTACAAGAGTATGAGGAGTGCGGGAGGAAGACGGTTTGGTCCTTAGTTATTATAGATAGAAAATCAGTTACTTAAGTATTTCACTACAGCTGTCTATTTTAAATACCAATGAATAATAAAAAGTAAAAATAGAAGTAAAAAAGTAAAACATAATAAAACATAATAAAAAATAAATTTAAAAAAATTTCATTAATGGCTCGTCAAAAAAAATATTAATTACTTTGTCCTCTAACAAACTTAAACATTGTTTTTTTGAATTTCTGTTCACGTATTGTTCGGGATATTTTTCTCTTTTTTGTTTATTGAAAGATTCTGTTTGTTCTTGATGATTATTATTGTAGGTAGCTCTTTTTTGTCAATTTTACATTTTCTCGACGTTCATTATCAGCTCTTGACGCTTTTTTTTTTCTACCGCGATCTAAAATTCAACGTTCTTGAATAGATACAGTGGGGCAAAAAAGTATTTAGTCAGCCACCAATTGTGCAAGTTCTCCCACTTAAAAAGATGAGAGAGGCCTGTAATTTTCATCATAGGTATACCTCAACTATGAGACACAAAATGAGAAATAAAATCCAGAAAATCACATTGTCTGATTTTAAAGAATTTATTTGCAAATTATGGTGGAAAATAGGGTCACCTACAAACAAGCAAGATTTCTGGCTCTCACAGACCTGTAACTTCTTCTGTAAGAGGCTCCTCTGTCCTCCACTCGTTACCTGTATTAATGGCACCTGTTTGAACTCGTTATCAATATAAAAGACACCTGTCCACAACCTAAAACAGTCACACTCCAAACTCCACTATGGCCAAGACCAAAGAGCTGTCAAAGGACACCAGAAACAAAATTGTAGACCTGCACCAGGCTGGGAAGACTGAATCTGCAATAGGTAAGCAGCTTGGTGTGAAGAAATCAACTGTGGGAGCAATTATTAGAAAATGGAAGACATACAAGACCACTGATAATCTCCCTTGATCTGGGGCTCCACGCAAGATCTCACTCTGTGGGGTCAAAATGATCACAAGAACGGTGAGCAAAAATCCCAGAACCACACGGGGGGATCTAGTGAATGACCTGCAGAGAGCTGGGACCAAAGTAACAAAGGCTACCATCAGTAACACACTACGCCGCCAGGGACTCAAATCCTGCAGTGCCAGACGTGTCCCCCTGCTTAACACTAGAATTACCAGAGCCTACGAAAAAACTCGTAAATCTGTCCCACCTTAAATCGCGTCTTAAATCCGTTTGCACCTCTCCGCCAGAGTCCTTTGTCATCTAAATGTACTGATAAACAAAAGCTACTAGCAGCCAGCTATTCCATCCCCCCACCGACTTAGAACGAACTTCTCTCCTAGCTCAAGCCTTGCCTTGATTTGATTACCTGGGATTGAAGTGGAGTTTTAGAGTGGAAATAATTCTAGCGTTATTTGGAATACACGCATTTCATGTGTGTTCCATTTCTATAGTAGGCTGTGCAAACACATTTTTAAAACAGAAACGTTTTTCATATTCTAATAGTAAATGACAAAATGTAGGCATAAACTACAGTATATAACGTATGAAGCCTGAAGTCCATATATCAAAGAAACACTTTCACAAAAGATACAAATAAGAGAACACGTGCGCTTTCATTCAAAAAATTTAAAAAAAAAAAAGCCGCGTTAGCATGCCACATTGACATTCTTACTACAACCGCCGCGGTGGCGTAATGGTATCAGCCCCTGACTGGGAATCAGAGGGTGGCGAGTTCGATCCCGCACGGCTCCACTTCGAAAAATGAGCTGCTCTTATTCTTACAATTTTAGAATAACAACATAAATTTGATTTCAGTCTGTAACAGCCGGTGTAACTTATGATACTGGTAAAGGTTAGCTTTTTTTTTTTTTTTTTTAATTCACTTTTCATTCTTGCAGTCGCATTCAGAATCAATCCATACAACCCCATCTGACACAGCTGGTTTCACATAAATAAAAGTGCACTTTTATTCAAGACTATAACCGAAGAATAAAGAAAGCAAGTTACAGTTGGTGGTTGATACAACAGCTTGCGTGGTGCAATGTTAAGAACTGCTGATTTCCGATCCGTGCTATATAAAATCATCACATTCAAATATTAACAGTTCCCACACACCCAAGGTCCGCCATTCCTACATTTACGACATGTGTACTTGTTGCAGTGTACACACCTCTCTGTGCTATGGTTCCTATTACAGTGAATGAGCACCTGACACTGTACTTTCTTCCCTGGGGGAAGCTGAGGTCTTAGAACGGAAGTTTGTTGATGGCTGTATCACCTTTTCTTTTTCCATCGCCTTTTCCTGTAAGAAGCGACGATGAAGTTCCTCTGCAAGGTGAGCCATGAACACTCTTCTTTTCTCAGCGGACCCCGTGCATGCCTTATACAGTACGTGTGCGTTCATCGCTGCTAGGTCAAGGATGTTGTAGAACACAGCAACCGGCCACCTGCGTGTTCCTGTGCGCACTGAACAAGCACGCGCCTTCTGGTCCATGATGTCAACGCCACGCTGGGGAAAAAAGAAAGACAAATATATGTGACATTTTGAAGAAATCATTTTATCACCAGAAGAGCACCAGAATACTTCGTCACACTAATATTTTTTTCATTAGCATACCTTCATGTCGTTGTAGTCTGTGACCGTGTTTGTTTTTTTTTTTTTTATCTTGCCCAATCTCCACATCATGGTGCATTGTGCTGAGAATGCAGACAGACTTCATCTTTTTGGGCACATACACTGTCAGCATGGCACTGGGAGATCTAAACACCAGCGTGGAGAATTGTTCGTGTACTGAACTGACTTTAGCTGCAGGTGGAAGTTCCCGTCGCACTTTATTCATGGTGCCAAGCAGAGCTGTATTGCGGTGCAGCAGTCTATTAGCCAGCGAAAGTGACGTGAAGAAGTTGTCTGTTGGAGACAAAGTACATGTGCAATGCCACTCCTTATTTAGGAAAAGATCCCAGTCGTCCCACGGGAGAAAGACTTTCCGAGTCTGTGGTCATAAAGCTTATGGAGTCATTTCTGGACAAAGGCAGAACCGTAGCAACAGTGTGATTAGGGTCGTTGTCCTGCTAAAAGATGAACTGTCGCCCCAGTCTGAGGTCAAGAGCGCTCTGGAGCAGGTTTTCATCCAGGATGTCTCTGTGTATTGCTGCAGTCATCTTTCCCTTTATCCTGACTAGTCTCCCAGTCCCTGCCGCTGAAAAACATCCCCACAGCATGATGCTGCCACCACCATGCTTCACTGTAGGAATGGTATTGGCCTGGTGATGAGTGGTGCCTGGTTTTCTCCAAACGTGACGCCTGGCATTCACACCAAAGAGTTCAATCTTTGTCTCATCAGACCAGAGAATTTTCTTTCTCATGGTCTGAGAGTCCTTCAGGTGCCTTTTGGCAAACTCCAGGCGGGCTGCCTTGTGCCTTTTACTAAGGAGTGGCTTCTGTCTGGCCACTCTACCATACAGGCCTGATTGGTGGATTGCTGCAAAGATGGTTGTCCTTCTGGAAGGTTCTCCTTTCTCCACAGAAGACCTCTGGAGCTCTGACAGAGTGACCATCGGGTTCTTGGTCACCTCCCTGACTAAGGCCCTTCTCCCCCGATCGCTCAGTTTAGATGGCCGGCCAGCTTTAGGAAGAGTCCTGGTTGTTTTGAACTTCTTCCACTTATGGGTGTTGGAGGCCACTATGCTCATTGGGACCTTCAAAGCAGCAGAAATTTTTCTGTAACCTTCCCCAGATTTGTGCCTCGAGGCAATCCTGTCTCGGAGGTCTATAGACAATTCCTTTGACTTCATGCTTGGTTTGTGCTCTGACATGAACTGTCAACTGTGGGACCTTATATAGACAGGTGTGTGCCTTTCCAAATCATGTCCAATCAACTGAATTTACCACAGGTGGACTCCAATTAAGCTGCAGAAACATCTCAAGGATGATCAGGGGAAACAGGATGCACCTGAGCTCAATTTTGAGCTTCATGGCAAAGGCGGTGAATACTTATGTACATGTGCTTTCTCAATTTTTTTTTTTTTTAATAAATTTGCAAAAATCTCAAGTAAACTTTTTTCACATTGTCATTATGGGGTGTTGTGTGTAGAATTCTGAGGAAAAAATGAATTTAATCCATTTTGGAGTAAGGCTGTAACATAACAAAATGTGGAAAAAGTGATGCGCTGTGAATACTTTCCGGATGCACTGTAATCATGACCATTCCCCAACACATAAATAGCATGAAATTGTAATTGCTTCTACGTTGTTGTGTCAACATTTTATCCACGTGTAGATCTGATTAGTGTTTAACAAATTCCTTAAACATATGAGTAGTAAGTATTTTACAGAAAAAAATAAGGAAGTAAACTGTGTTATTCTGGATTCTTGTAAGGTGTATTGTGATTGTTATCAATTATTCATACTTTACCAAGCATCGTTGCGGATGCTTGAAGTAATTATTTGGAAATAGATGGTAAATATTTTATTTGCTAGTCAGAAGATATTATGGCAACCATGGTTCCTTTATTTTATGTATACCCAATTCTTAGTGAGGCCAGAAACTGTTCTCTGGCCCTGTAGGAAAAATTGGCTTGTTCAAAATCATAAGTCAACTACTTCCAAACTCTTGCACTTTTTAGGAAAAAACTGTTATATTCAGTGAGGTAATGTGGAATTTCTCATTTTTTAAAACATTACACATTTAAAAGACATTTTATTATAGTTTGCGTCTTAAGGATCTGCGGTCCTGGGTACATATCCTGTCCTGTGTCCAGTCATTGTCTATATGGAGTCCACACTTTCTCCCCATGTCTGTGTAAGTTTTTCTTCTATAATATTGAAGATGGGCATTTTAGATTAACTGGCAGGTCCAGGTTGTTCATGAGTGTGTTCATGTGTTTGATGATTTTTTTTCTATTTTATTACAGTAGAATTTTGTGGATTTTTAGGGTAATACTTTAAATTTCATAAGAACAAAATCTTTTATTTTAAGGATTCAGAGTCTATACTGTTGTTAATTGCTTTTATATTTACAATCTTTGTGATTAAGCAAGGTTATTTAATGAATAATGTCATCTAATTTACTCCTTTGTTACCTCTGTAAAGTTCATAGTGACTGACCATTTTCAAGGCACTCTAAAAAAAAAAGTTGTACATAAATGACAGTGTCATAAATGAAAGTAGCACAGAGTGCTTTACAATAATAATAGCTAAACATATATTCAAAAAAAAAAAGTAAAAAAATGTTTTTATAGTGATCATAATGGTATATTGTGTATTACCCATACCAATCTGTGCCTTTATTTTTTCTCATTAACAGCAGCTAGAAGATGTTAAGTTTTCCATCTTGGACCTCCAGTCCTTTTACAGCTGATAAAGACATTATCACTGTTACATAAATTAGCAGTTTAGGGTCATGGCAATATGACATTAACTGTGTAATGAACAAAGAAATAAGGTTGTTTTGCTGAAATTTTATTAGAACTGTAAATAGCTAGTGCTGTTGATTAAAAAATAATCTCACAGAAGACTCTGTCTTTTCATTTTGTATAAGACAGCTGCTAAAAAAAAAATTACAGTTTATGAAATTTGTTGTTCTGTTACAGGAGTGCTGGAAACATCAAAGTGGGATTAGAACATCTGGTAAGTTCTAATTTTCTCTTCAGCATTTGCATCATCTTTGATATCTGCATCCTAAATGAACATGGTGGAATAAGCTTTGAATACCTTGATTTGAGAAAAGCCACACTTTTCCCAGAGGGTCAACTTTACTTTTATTCTGTAAAGGCACTTACACTTTCATTTATCTCATCGTTTCAAGGGAATTTTAATTTTTGTTTTAAATGACTATTTGATGTAAAAGATGATAAAAGGCATTGCAATCCTCAAACTGATGATACATTAACAAAAAGATAAGTGTTTTTCAAAGTGTTATCTAATTTGTATGTACCTGATGTATGTCTTATTAATTTCTGTGTTAGAGCTGTGTAAAGTGTAGGATATTTATAGTACATTAATGTTTGTTTTTAGTCTGAGTACTGTAAAATGTTTAATAGTTCATTAATTAATTAATTCCAAATATGTATTTATTTTTGGTAAAATGTGTTGGTTTTTCAGTGATGCAAGCTTGTGTTGGTCACTTGTTTTTTTGTTTATTTTCTCATTATATCTGTCCAGAATAAATATACAAGAACCGTATTCATATTTATATATACATGTATATGTGTGTGTGTGTATGTTTATATATGTGTATCTATGTAAAACAAGCTGCACTTAAGGTAAAAAAATTAAATAAATGCCTATTGTTATTTCTGTTTTTTATGCAAGTTCAGAAATAAAAATATGCTTTTGTTTCTGTTTTGTAAGTGCAATAAACGGTGAGTAGTCCATACTTTCAGTTCATACAAGAAAGTGGAGACTTTACATTAATTCTGCAGATATGTAACAGATAAAATCTTTACTTATGGCAGATAAAAATGATTAGAAATTCCTTACTAAGCTGTTTCTCTGGTCAATACTCACAAGGCACTCGGTGGCATAGCTCTAAACTCTTCTTTGAAGTGGAAGTTTAAGAGAGACTAGTCTCATGATATAATATCTAATGTGTTACCAGCAGGCCATTCTCACTGGGACACAATTGAGCTGCTAAAAGTGAGTTATTTCATTGGTAAAAAGCAATTGGTAAAGATTAAATTAACAGAGTTTGTTTTATTTTGAAGGCACTAAAGTGTTTGTCACTTTAGCAACTAAAATGTTATGAAAGCAGGGATCTCACATACAGCATATTTGTGAATAATGTGGGATTGACTGAGATGCAGTCGGCATTTGCAAGAATATAGATGGATGATATATAGCAATGCGGTCAAAGTCAGTCCTACTTTAGGGCTAATTCTGTATGAGTGCATAGACATAAACAATAACAAAAGTCTTGTAAACAATGCTTAATTTGTTTTTAATAGTATTGATTAAACATTTATTTTGTGTTACTGAAACAAAATTGTCAATGAGTAAAATCAGTGAATAACTTTACTATGTACATATGTTAAAGTATGATAATCACATTTCATTCTTTCTAAAACCCATGTTGAAATTTCCACCTTAATCTATAAAATCCTTTTCTGTTTGTTGTGACATGGACTGAAACTGTTTGCTGTCAAAAGTAGTATTGGTGTAGCCTCATATATTCTTATATATACAACATATACCAGTATACTGTTCATTCATTTGAAAAATTACGAATACCCTAATTAATTTGTAGGATTTTTATATACAAGGAAATGACACCTTCTTGATGATTCTTGGGATAGGCTCCAGCTGCTCTGCAACCCTGTCATGAATCACTAGGTTAAGAAAATGAATGGAAGATATAACTAACAAGCATCTGCAGTTATCCCTTACCAGTAACGGCACACTGCACGATAATGTGCAGTGAATACACTTGACTTGAGCATTCATAGTATTCATCCTCTTTCTCTGTACGTTTAGCATTCGTTTGCTCAGAGGTTGATGTGCTTGCTCCTTCCTGAGCAGCTCTTCTTTACTCCACCCTAGCGGCCTGCTGCTTCTCCTTTCGTCGGCATCTTTTCGCGTTAAAACTGATTAAGTTAGTTTTTGTGTTGCAATTACTTAGTATGTTTTCTTTAATTTTTCACTTAATCTGCCACTTGAGTCTTCAATCTGCCTCAAGAATGATTAGCGAAGGTGGTAGAGAATGAGAACAGCGCACATACGCACGCGCCGCACGGCCGCCCTGCTGCGCACTGCCGAGAGTTGACTCTGCAATAATATAAAATAAAAATAAAAAGAGTAATAAAATCATCACCACGAAAGCAGATAGTAGACATCACGTAGTATATGTGTACCAAATTTTAAGTTAATAGGTGAAACGGTTTGCGAGCTACAGGTGATTTAAAATCCTGGACAGACAAACGAACAGCCACGGTAGCGTATTATAGAAGAAGATAATTCGTGGAGGTTAGGGGTGCAGGACCTCTGCATATATGTTTTGGATCCCCCACTTCAGCTCCTAATACTGTACTATTGACCACAAGCCTTACCAATAACATACACAGTACTATCTATAATTTCTAGAATTGTATGTGTGTATGTGTTGTGATCGCTAGGGGTCGCTGTTGAACCCACCAGGCAGACGTCCTTGACACACATGTAAAACACAGAAGAATAATCTTTAATAATTTCTTCTATAAAGTGCATAAAGCACAGCACCTTCCACAATTCTTCAATAAATAATCACAATAATCAATAACAACAACAACAATCCAATCCTCCAACTCACAGCAGCTCCGTCTCACTCCCACCCAACTCCAGCTCGATCTGCTGGGGTTTCCCAGAGTCCTTTTTAAAGTCTCTGACCCGGAAGTATTTCTTCTCCGGGTCACCAAGCAATCTTCTTTTATTAATTGCTCCATAAGTACTGCAGGTTTCTGTCCTCGTGACCCTGAAGCACTTCCGGGTTGACGTCCTTGTAATATCTCCCTGGTTCTTGGTGAGCTCCCCCGGGTGGCACCCACGGCACCCAACAGGGCTGAGGATACGGACTCCATGTCCCATGCTGCCCTGCGGGAATCCAAGGAGCCATTTCTATCCAGGGGAGCTGCCATCTAGTGTTCTGGGGGATGTAGTGTCCTGCAAAGTCTGCTTCTTTCAGTTGGGGGACGTCCTGGCTGGACTGGAATGCCGGCCGACCCTCACAGTGTGTGTGTGTGTGTGTGTGTGTGTGTGTGTATATATATATATACATAATATATAGGTAATCACCAGGTTACGGACATCCGACTTACGAACAGGGCTGCAGCTGCAATGTGTGCACCTCAGTAACTGCCGCTCCATCATCTTCTGCCTGGTGACGCTGCAAGCGGTGGCTGGACGGAGGCTGGAGGCAGACGATTTCGCTGCTCGCGCACTGTAGTGTCCCTCGAGCGACTCCCAGCGGCAAGCGGTGACCTGTGGTCCATAGTCACCGGGGCCACAGCTGTTGCTCATGTGCAGGATGGAGGCTTGATGAGGCAGTTCGCTGCCCGCCCACTACGGTGCCGCAGCTACTGCTCCTGACTGGACACAGGCTGTATAGAGCAGAGGGAGGCGTTTCACGTTCTCGGTGGGCGGCTGGTAATGCTGCAAGCGGTGACCCAGTTGTGGCTGAACAGAGGCCATTGAGGGTGAACAGGGTGGCGGGGGGGGGGGGGGTAAAATTGTAGTGTGCCTCGGATGGCTGCCTGTTGAATGGGGGTGGTGGTGGGCGATTCACTACCCGCCTTTGGCCGCACCGTGTTCGTTCTCAGTGGGTGGACGCTGCAGATAGCATACTGTAGTGGAGGTGACTGTGTGGAGGGCGAATGGTGAACCGCCCCTTGCCACCCCCATTTATTCTCAATAGCAAGCCTGCTTGTACATTTATGTACATAGCAGGAAGATGTCTCTTGTCAGTACATCAGACGTGTTGACGACGGGTGCCTTACTGCTGTGATAGCGTGTACAGTGCTGTGCAAAAGAGCTAATCTTAACCTTTTGTCTTCACCCTTCAAAAATGTCTCTGAAACAAATCTGATGCAAGTGCTGGTGATACAGTAAAGAAGAGAAAAACCATCACCATTGAAATAAAGCAGAAATAATAAAAAGGTCAGAGAGAGGTGAAACTCCATCATTCATTGGCAGAGCACTTGATTGCAGTCGGTCAATAATAGCATTTATTAAAATAATGTACCTGTTCTGACTTACATACAAATTCAACTTAAGTATAAACCTACAGTCCCTATCTCATACATAACCCGGGGACTGCCTGTATATATATATATATATGTGTGTGTGTGTGTGTGTGTGTGTGTGTGTGTATATAAATAATATATATATATATATATATATTTTCTTCCGCCCTAACCTGACACAGACAGGCAGACACAAGTTCCAGACCAACACACTTGTTTATTTACAGCTGGGAGCGCTGTAGATAGCGATTTGAGTACTGAAAAAAACGCTATATATATGTAATGAATTATTATTATTATTTTCTCTGCTCCCCACGGCGCAGTCCTTTTCCTTCTTCTCTTTCTCTCTGCCTCCAATCCTCCCGACTCTGGATCCTCAAATGGGGTGAGGCAGCTCCTTTTATTCAGCTCCTGGAAGTGCTCCTGGTGGCTCATCAGTATTGCCTGGAATCACTCCCAGGTGTGGTGGAGTCCTCTATAGGGCTGTGCAGCGACCCCTGGTGTCCCCCATGGAACCCAACAGGGCTGTACCAAACTCCAACTCCCAGCATGCCCTGTGAGAATCCATGGTGCCACAGCCACACAAGAGGGCTTCCCTCTAGTTTCCCAGGGGAGGTAGTGCCTCAGAGACTGCCCGTCACAATATCCATCCATCCATCCATCCTCCAACCCGCTGAATCCGAACACAGGGTCACGGGGGTCTGCTGGAGCCAATCCCAGCCAACACAGGGCACGAGGCAGGAAACAATCCTGGGCAGGGTGCCAACCCACCGTAGCCATCACAATATATATATAAAAAACACCCAAAAAACTAAAACAATATGTAATCACTGTACCATATAGTGCACTGTACTGCACCAGTAACATACGGAGTGTTTGCGCTCACTGGTGTAGTTGCAGCAACAACTTCACAGATTCTCTACTCTTTTTCATTGTTATACCTTATTGTCAACTCATTAAAGGGATCCTCCACACAGAAACTATTTTTTTTACTTACCCGTTGTTTGTAGTGGTGGGCGAGAAAAAAATGTAATCTCATGTTTTTGTAGAGTAATTGCATCTTGAATTTTTAAACCCAAGAGCACCAGGCAGTAACTAATTTTGGGCAGCAGCAAGCAGTGTGAAAAACAGCCATTAAATAAAACAAAAAAAAATTCTCAAGTACAGTTAGGTCCATAAATATTTGGACAGAGACAACTTTTTCCTAATTTTGGTTCTGTACATTACCACAGTGAATTTTAAATGAAACAACTCAGATGTAGTTGAAGTGCAGACTTTCAGCTTTAATTCAGTGGGGTGAACAAAACGATTGCATAAAAATGTGAGGCAACTAAAGCATTTTTTTAACACAATCCCCTCATTTCAGGAGCTCAAAAGTAATTGGATAAATTAAATAACTGGAAATAAAATGTTCATTTCTAATACTTGGTTGAAAACCCTTTGCTGGCAATGACAGCCTGAAGCCTTCAACTCATGGACATCACCAGATGCTGGGTTTCCTCCTTTTTAATGCTCTGCCAGGCCTTTACTGCAGCGGCTTTCAGTTGCTGTTTGTTTGTGGGCCTTTCTGTGTGAAGTTTAGTCTTCAACAAGTGAAATGCATGCTCAATTGGGTTAAGATCAGGTGACTGACTTGGCCATTCAAGAATTTTCCACTTCTTTGCTTTAATAAACTCCTGGGTTGCTTTGGCTGTATGTTTTGGGTCATTGTCCATCTGTATCATGAAACGCCGCCCAATCAATTTGACTGCATTTAGCTGGATTTGAACAGACAGTATGTCTCTGAACACCTCAGAATTCATTTGGCTGCTTCTGTCCTGTGCCACATCATCAATAAACACTAGTGTCCCAGTGCCACTGGCAGCCATGCACGCCCAAGCCATCACACTGCCTCCACCGTGTTTTACAGATGATGTGGTATGCTTTGGGTAATGAGCTGTTCCACGCCTTCTCCATACTTTTTTCTTGCCATCATTCTGGTAGAGGTTGATCTTGGTTTCATCTGTCCAAAGAATGTTTTTCCAGAACTGTGCTGGCTTTTTTAGATGCTCTTTAGCAAAGTCCAATCTAGCCTTTTTATTCTTGAGGCTTATGAGTGGCTTGCACCTTGCAGTGCTCCCTCTGTATTTACTTTCATGCAGTCTTCTCTTTATGGTAGACTTGGATATCGATACGCCTACCCCCTGGAGAGTGTTGTTCACTTGGTTGGCTGTTGTGAAGGGGTTTCTCTTCACCATGGAAATGATTCTGCAATCATCCACCACTGTTGTCTTCCGTGGACGTCCAGGTCTATTTGCGTTGCTGAGTTCACCAGTGCTTGCTTTCTTTCTCAGGATGTACCAAACTGTAGATTTTGCCACTCGTAATATTGTAGCAATTTCTCGGATGGGCTTTTTCTGTTTTCGTAGCTTAAGGATGGCTTCTTTCACCTGCATGGAGAGCTCCTTTGACAGCATGTTGTCTGTTCACAGCAAAATCTTCCACATGCAAGCACCACACCTCAAATCAACTCCAGGCCTTTTATCTGCTTAATTGATAATGACATAACGACGGACTTGCCCACACCTGCCCATGAAATAGCCTTGAAATAGATGAAAATGAAATAGAGTTGTTTCATTTAAAATTCATTGTGATAATGTACAGAACCAAAATTAGAAAAAAGTTGTCTCTGTCCAAATAGTTATGGACCTAACTGTAACTTGTGCTGCATAATCCACATGTCCAATATCCAGTCGTATGGTCAAAACCTGCAAAATATGTGCATTTATTGCTAAAATGTTACTTCCTGTGAAGGCGGTGCTCATACAAAAAAAGATGTCATTCCTGCAAAACTTGGTCGAGAGTCCTGTCATTAATTCAAACACACAACATTTTGGAAATTAAATCTTTCCTGTTTATTACTTGCAAAACAATTTCCAATTAATTATTGATAACAAACAAGCAAATAGGCAAATCTGTGAATCATAAACATGTGAATCTCAAGGGCTGGCTGTAGTCTTCACCAAAAAAATAGAACTAGCCCATAAAATACATAAGAAATAAGTTGAGTTCGCTATCACAGAAATCAACAACGCAGTTTAAATCACAGTTGTTGAACACAGAGAAATAAGTAAGGTATTCAAGAAAAACTGTAAGTGGAATATAATGAAAATAATAATTTCACTGAAATTTTTTGAATGGTAAAGGAATACCATAGCTCCAGGCATCATGTACAGACAAGCTTGATTGACATTTAATCCTAAATGCTGTTAAATTTGTACATAATGGAAAAGCTACAGACCCTGAAAGTAGAACTTAATTAAAAACTCACTATTAAATTAGGCCTCATAAAGCTACCTATGGTCATGAAAGCAAAAAAGAAAAGCTTCTACGACAATGTGCATTGGTTTCCACCCCCCGCCCCCAAAAGAAACAAACTATTTACAAGGCATGTTCTACAGGCCAATTTCTCTGCTGAGCAACGATTTAAGATTCTTGCCAGTTTTCTCACAAAACAATTATAGGAAAATGCTTCCATTATTTTGCAAGATCAACACATTTGTTTAAGGCAGACAATTATTGTCATGTCTTCAATGTATGTTCAGATTAGTTCATTCCCCTGTAGCAACAAAGCTTCCTGAGGTCAGCTGTTTCTGGGATGCAGAAAAAGGCTTTGATACATTTCAATTTGACCACTTATTCACCGCATTTATGCAAATTTATTTGTGGACCAGTTATATGTGCATGGATTAAACTGTTGTAATCTGTAATGTAATGTTCTGTGTGTACTGGAGCAGTTGTGCAGAATCTCTAAGTTCAAGATTTTAAATAAGAGTACAGTGGAACCTCGGATCACGACCGAAATTCATTCCAAAACTTTGGTCGTGACCCGAAGTAATTTCCCCCATAGGACTGTTTGTAAATACAATTAATCTGTTCCGGACCGTATGGACTGTATGTAAATATATGTTTTTTAAAGATTTTTTAGCATAAATATAGTTAATAACACCATAGAATGCACAGCGTAATAGTAAACTAAATGTAAAAACATTGAATAACACTGAGAAAACCTTGAACAACAGAGAAAACTAACATTGCAAGAGTTCGCGCTATAGCCTTACGAACTGTAAACACTTTTCTTTAATGAGTTTTAAGCACAGCACAGGGAAAAAAAATTAACATTTGAAAAATATGTAATTTAATAAACCACCAAGAAAAGTAACATTGCAACAAATTACACTACGAACCACTCGCTGTGAACACTTTTTTTTTAACGAGTTTTAAGCACAGGGAAAAAAAAGGAACATTTGAACAAATCCGAACTTTATTTAAAAACCAACCATAAATAACCAAGACAGTAACATTGCAGAAGTTCATGCTAATAGCCTTATGACCTGATTGTTGTAAACGCTTTTTTTTTTAAATGAGTTTTAAGCACAGGGGAAAAAAAGGAACATTTGAACAAATCCAAACTTTATTTAAAAACCAACCATAAACAACCAAGAAAATAACATTGCAGGAGTTCATGCTAATAGCCTTTCGAGCCGATCACTGTAAACACTTTTTTTTCATGAGTTTTAAGCACAGGGAAAACATGAACATTTGAAAAATCCTTAATTTATACAAAAACTAACCATAAACAACCAAGTAAACTAACCTTGCATGAGTCGAGTTCTGGCATGAAGGAAGTGAGGAGGAAGAACTAGCCACTCGTAGGATAGTTTTGCAGCAAATCGCCATGAATCTTCCTGGCTTTTTTGCATTACATCGTCTTGCTTATACTATCCCCTGCAAGTTGCTTCTCGTTCAACCACACTAGCAACAGTTTTTCTACCTCTTCCAGCACTTGAGGCCTCTGCTTGGTTAACACTGTAACTCCTTTTGCAACATAAGCTGCTTTAATGGCCTCTTTCTGCTTTAGAATAGTCAAAATAGTAGATTTTGACTTCTTGTACTCGGCGGCAAGATCAGTAACACGAATGCCACGCTCATACTTTTCAATAATTTCTTTCTTTAATTCGATTTTAATTTTCTTTGAACTTTTCTTCTCGCCACTCTTCACTTGCTTAGAAGCCATGGTTAACTGCAAAATTAATGCAAAAGCACACAAAATACTGTAGAGCACAAAGAGTTCACAGCGAAAGCACGCACGTCTGACCAAGAACAATGCACAGGGAGAGACTAAACACATGAGGAACTTATCGGCGCGTACGAACCGGAAGGGAAACGAAATAGAGCACAAGGAGTTCACAGCAAAAGCACGCATGCATGTGCAAGCACGCACGTCTGACCGAGAACAATGCAACACATGCAGAAATCATTGGCACGTACAAACCGGAAGGGAAACTGGCTTGTTCGTCAACCAAGTGTGTGGTCGTGAACAGATGCAAAAGTTTGGCAAACTTTTTGGTCGTAACCCGATTTGTACATGTTCAGAGACGTTTGTGAACCAAGGTTCCACTGTACATTATTTACATTTACTTTTAGCAGATGTTTTTAATGAAAACAATAAACAGAAGAGGCCAGCATAATCAAGTAAGCATCAGTCTGTGGAGTGCTTTGAAACATGTCTTACAGGACAGTGTTACAAAATTGACAATCACAAGTGAGGAGCTCTAAACCAAACATAAAAACACAAAACTAGTTATCCTTTTCTAAGATACAAAGAACATACCATCAACACCATTATCAAGTAGAAAGAACAACAGTGTCTCCCTTTCTGTTTCCTGTAGATATTCCTTCACATTTTAAATTTCCTCAGGTGTATTTAATAGTCTTAAAACCTTTCACATACCTTGAAATCCTAAGTGAACAATCATTTTAACAATCTGATAGAAAGTGTTAAATAAGGCGATATCAACTAGTCATTTTTTTGTCTTACATTAACTGACAGAATTAATATTGTTGAAGTGAATATCTTTGCAAAAGTACTATATTTTTTCAATACTTTCTAACAAATAATAACAAATCCTTCAGTTAAAAAATTTGGATGAAACTGTAACTTCATTCATTGACTTTAAACAGAAGAAGGCCAACATATATTAAAAAAAAAAAAAAAAGCAAATGACAAAATGGTGTTACCTAACCTCCAATTCTTCTGCAGGATTGCATCTGTCTAATTGATGCTTTTGTTGCTTACTTAAATTAAAGCAAGTTTATGAAACTTGATCTCACCTGTCTAAACCCATTTTGACTGTTTACTAATATACCTGTTTTTGTTAGTGCTAACCTAGCTACTTGGATCAGCTTGAATACATTTTTTATATAATGGAATAACATTTGCTAGCTGCCAGACTTTAGGAACTTTACCAGTTTGCTGTGATTTTTAAAAAAATATGCCAGGGGTGTCTATACTGTATGTTCTCACTAATCTTCTTAGGCTGTCTAGGGTAAGTGTTACCTAGTCCCAGCATTTTTAATCTAAGCAGCACTTCTCTCTGTCTCTTTCTCTTTCTCTCTCTCTCTCTCTTAAATTTCCTGGTTACTGAGTCCCAGTAACTGCCGGCAGTGTATCAACTTCTTCATATATTGACAATTTTAAAAAAATGCCTATTTAGAGAATTCACTGTAAGTAAAGTTCAGCTTTACTGTTCCTAATACATTTACTACCCCCTTAACTGTTTTTTCCCCACTAAAATATTAAAATAATCTCTTTGGGTCATCTTTTACCTTTTTTGCAGTGTCTCTCTTAAATTGCCTGTTAGCATTTTTAATATCTTTTTTAATTGTTCCTTTCATGCGCTTATATGCCCTACTATTATTGGTGGAGTTGTCTGGTGTTCCTTATACAATGATTTTTTCTTCATAGCTTCTTTTTTAATTCCTTATTTATCCTATGGGGAATTCCAGCTTTGGGATGATCTTGTCCTGCATTATATGTAAACACTTTTAAACCTGCTTCACAACTCCTCAACTGATTCCACACAAATGTTTCACTGTATACTGGAATTGGAAAAGTACTAAAGAACCCAAATTTCAAAACGGTCTAGTATCAGTATTTCAGAATTTTCGGTCTTGGAAATAAACATCAGCTTTCCTTGCTGTCCCTCGCCACCATCCCCATTTCCCTTGACAATCATTGCAGTTATGGAAAAATATCTAGTTTTGTAGACTTCACAAAACAAAAGTGCCTGCTTCCACATGAACAGAGTTTCATAGGGAAAATGCTTTGATGCAATCAGGATTTCACGGGGTTTTGTTTCTTTGACTTGAGTAGGAATTCATGGAAAAAACCTTCTGTTTTTGCTTTGACACAATCGAGACATGATGGGGGATTTTGGTTTGATGTGATCGGAACTTCGCAGCTTCAAGAGGGAAGAG
Organism: Erpetoichthys calabaricus; assembly: GCF_900747795.2. Taxonomy (NCBI): domain Eukaryota; kingdom Metazoa; phylum Chordata; class Cladistia; order Polypteriformes; family Polypteridae; genus Erpetoichthys; species Erpetoichthys calabaricus. The sequence goes on from NC_041395.2 coordinate 119,033,248, forward strand.
GTGTGCAGTGTGATGCATTGACTTGGTGCACCAGGGATGGGAACAATTATGTTCCACATCATGGAGGCTGGAGTAAGTTGGCGGGGTTGGGTGTTTGGAGTTCTTTGTTATTTGCTTTGGAACCATTTTGATAAAGAGATCCAAAATCTGGTATTGATACCAAAGTCAAAATTTCAGTACCAATCCAACACTTTTCCACACTTAAAAGCTTATCCCAGTTTACCTTTTATAGAATTTGATGAGTCTGCTCAAAATAAACCCTGTCACAAGTCCCCTGTGGAGCAGATGATCTACCAGTAGTCAGAACCAACAAGGACTAAAAGTGATGTGAGAGGCAGAAAAGAAATGGCCCAGTGGTGGCAGTTGATATTAAAATGAAGAAAGCTGATTACAGTATATTCAACAACATAGAAAAGTTAAACAAGGACAGTTCTTGAAGAGCAAAATATTTGCAGTGCAACTGGTTAGTATTGGAAATACATTTCAAGTTGAGGCACACACAAGTGGGTCTTACAGAACAAAAACGCATTGAAAACTAACCCCACTTTGGTACACTAAAAAATAGTTGAAAAGATAAACAGTCCTATGTACAAGGGCTCTTACGCAGTTGAATGACATAAACAAAAAAGGAAACAAAACCTCTAACTAAGCCACAACTCTTTAATAAAGCTCCTCTGCAAATAAATCTGGAGCCTAACCTGGCTCACTGGAGTAATACCCAGCTCCTATCTTGCACTGAGTCACCACATTAAACTTCAGCTGGCTCAACGATGCACATTTGCCTGCTCTTTTGATCGATCATCTCTGTCCCACGACAAACGCCACCTTTTATAAAAGAGAAAGCTTTATCTCCCACCTATCCTGCCTCTGTGTTCGAGGGTGGAAAACTCTTGACCTCTTTAAACCTTGTGCAGTACTGCAGCTTTTAACATAACACAAAAAGAAATACACAGATTCCAGAAACTAAATAAAGTTGATCAAAAAGACTAAACAAACCTTTAGCCAGATATTGAACTTAAATATAATGCATCCCCAGTACTGTCTGCCTACAAGTCAATCAGTGTGATCCCGTCTGTAAGCATGCAAACACCTGGCCAGAGCACCGAATTTAAACTTAGAAAGCTGTGCAGGCTAGAAACAGCTTGTACACATAAAAACCTCCTGGAAGTTGGCACACACTTGTTTCAGTATACATGCACTATAAATAAAAACTAAAGTTCAACCACTGATAAAAACATTACTACAACGGACACACATGCACACAGTTACAAGCAATGATTCACATCTCTTTAAAGGAAAGCCATTCAGTCAGCAAACCTGACTGTAAGGTGCAGTGAGGCCCTCAGTATTGCCCACCTTGTTAAACCTAAATTTGACAAAACACAGTGAAATATTTTGTTACTACACCTTAATGGTTCGATCACTTCATCAACCTGAGTTCTATCTTTATTATTATAAAATGCTAAATCTGGACAGACTTCTCTACTTATTGGTGTTTTAAAATACTGTTTTTAATACACAGTCACTGATTATGCCTGAAAACTCCTCTGTCTTGTGCTCTTCCATTTGTAAGGTTATCCCACTTAATATTGGGTTATTGTAGTTTCCATGACAATAATATGTTTCTCTAAATTTGCACATCTAATATTATTAAAAATAAGCATATTGAAAATATTGCCTGTACTAGGGAGTCTCTAACACCCTTCTAATATCATGTCTCTGGTCCCTTATCCCTTATGTTTTTTGATTGAATACAGATATATTCACTAAGATGCACTGCAACACCCATTTAAAGCACATATGCATTCAAATACTCTTTTTACATAAAGGGCTACTTTCCCACTTTCTTTGATTTTGCGTGTCTTTCCTAAATAGTATGTACCATTTTATGCTGTACTTATCCCTATTCCTCTGATTTAGTAAGGTTTCTGTTATTTCTAGAAAATTGTAATTATGTGCAGTTGTATACTACCCCAACTGCCGTGTTTTATTTCCCTAGCATTAAAGCATGAAATTTTATGTTCTATTTATTTTACTTCAGCTTTTTGACTGTGGGATAGACATTTCAAAGTTATCTTTTACATTTCTGCACCACTATTCTTTCCTTTGTATAAAATTATAAACCTGGCTCCTAAACTCCCAGTGGTACATGTCTTATGTGATGGTGCCCCATTTTCCCATTATCCTACTCTCTTCTAACCTATACCAAGATTTGAACCACATATTAAAACTTTCTGATTTCCTCAGTCTTATCTGGACTGGCATGTGGCACAGGAAGAACTTCTCATTTCTACACCTGAGCTTAGCACCTAAATTTTTAATTTTGAAATGCCGCACTGGAAGCCAACTTTTACTTATTTCATTTGTTTCAACATGGACAATGTCAACTGGATACAGTGCCCATTCTGGCCAGGGACTATCCACCCTTCCAGGGACATTACTAACCTGTGCACCAGGAAGGCAACACACTGTCCCTGGAGCAGACTTGAATTTTAATCCTACTCATAACCGTGTTCCCAGGTAGCACTGCTTCTATATTTCTAGGAACTGCCATTTGGGTTATTTTTTTCTGTATAACATCTCAATATCGTCAGAGCCTTCATCTAGTTCTGTTAGATCCTGAAAACGGTTTGACACCTCTATCTCTGGGATTCATATCTATGGACAGTGTGTACCTCTGACCTTGTGCTTTGTCTTCTGAACTCTTCTCTTTCACCAGTTAATGGGTACACAATATTTCACTAAAGGTCACCTGAACAAGATCCTTCATTTCTCTACTATAAGACAAGCTAACCACTCTCTACTCAAGTTCAGCCCCCTGATTTTGCAGTATTGGATTGTCTGCCTCCAAGAAGAACAATATCAAACAGGACTGTATATCCCTTTTTTGTTAAATTCAGCACAACCTCCATTTATAGTTTTCTCTATAGAGACTGACTTCAGAAATATGCTAAATGCAAGAAATTTGTTAAATAAAGGAAATTAATTGACAAATCACTGATTTGTCGGGATCACATTAGTACAGGAAGTTGCATAATTTTCTATAAAGAAACTTACCCAACCTTTCCTCCATGTCTGCTTCAGAAATCATACCTTTTTAATGCAATAAAGCTATAGCTAGAATTACCATGTGACACACTGTGTAGAGGACACCACACTACACACTGGGTATCTTGTAGTTCGGGACACATCAGGATCAGAAATAAGAGCTGTTAGACAGGGAGGCACAGACACTAAAAGGGTTAGGTTCCAAAAACAAGTGTTTTTTTTTATTTAGAAAAAGTGTCACGTATGTTTTTCTCACATTCCTTAACACAACTGCTACATAAAACACAAGAAAGCGATGTCCAAAAAACTGTACAATATTTACCGTATGGCAAATCCCCAAATAAAAATTAAACAAGAACATTGAATGTATATACAAAAATAAAAAAATAAAACGTAAACAGGAATATACTACACAAAAACCTTCCCATAGTAACATCCACAACAAAAATATTTACAAAGAGAAAAATCAGTGTATATACAAAAAAACCTAGAGCACCACAAACCCAATTCATATAAACTCCACTAAAACTATACAGTTACTAGGAGATATTTATATGTATGAAAAAGAAAATACAGTATATGCAAAAATAAGAACAAACCACTATGCTTGATATACTTTAAAGCTGATCTACACCAAACACTCACCACTACGACTTGGTCAAAAGACGACCCTTGCTGGCAGGTAGTGGTTTTGATACTCAGCCAACCAATTCTTAACACTAGAATCCCTGAAGTCTACAAAAAAATTCATAATGCTGGGCCACCTTAAATACCTTTGCACCTCTTCGTCAGCATCTTTGTTTTGCAAATGTGTCAATCAGCACAAGCAGCCTGCTATCCCATCCCCCTCCGATGCAACTGAAGTCAGAAGCAAAATTCTCAGAGCTCAAGTCTGTTTATCTGGGTGTGAGGTGTCTGGAATTGTATTGGGTTAATAATATATTTTTATTTGGAATATAAACATTTTGTGTGTTTTCTGTGTCTACAATGATCTGAGTAAATGTAGGATGACAGGAAATGCGAGGCAAAAATGTTGAACACATAACTAAGCAGACAAAGAAGAATAATTACTTTCAACAGTATCTTGTATATAAACGTCTGCGCATAGAAGTGTGTGTGTCTGTCCAGCCTGGAAGTAAGAGGTGGAGTCAGGGTAAGGGCTCCACCTCCAAGGATATGCAAGTGAGGCCTGTACGTCTGCAAAACGAAACCTCCGAAGTCACTCGCTTAACTGGTAATACAGAAGTGAAGCAAGTACATCAGCAAAACAGTACCCCTTTTACTTTTCCCCCCGTCGCTAATACAGAAGCGAGGGAAGCACATCGGCAAAATGAAACCTCAGAAGAAAGACAAAGTCGCTTACCCGCTAATACAAAAGCAGTGTGAGCACGTCGGTAAAATGAAACCTCCTAGGAGAGAGATGCCCAGAGTAGTTCCTTTCAATTATCTGTCATCTTTACATTTCAGTTTTTTTCTGACGATTTCAATAGTTTCTAGGACCCCAGGCTTTTTACAGCATGGGCTTACACAGCTAGTACAAAATAATAATGTAGAATTTAACATTTAGCATCATTCTCACAAGTAACACAATTTAAAATGCTTATAGCTCTAGTATAAAAGAATTCTTAACTCTGTTGCTCTTCAACTTCTGAAACCTAAATCTGAAGTCTGATTGCAACAGCTAGAATTTAGAGAAAAAAAGCCCTGTCTCACAGAATTGAGTTGGCTTTTTTCTAATCTGTTTGCAATACATAGACATCTGCTGTTATCCAATAATTTTACTGCAGCTATGTTGTTAAGATGATTTATATTCTTGTTTCTGAGGTTTCCAAACCAACAGATAAAAAGTAAGTGTGACAATGAATTAAAAAAAAAACTTATTAAAAAAAAAAAAAAAAAAAAAAAAAAAAAAGTGACATTACGTTTTTGTCCACATTAAAACAGTCATTTTTTACAGATTTGTACTGTGTTAAGATCAAAGTTGAGTTGTTTTTATCAATGATTGTTACCAGATATTTGTATGGCTCTACCATCTCCACTGTCTCCCATTGGATGGTGAAAAGCACCTGAAATCTACAATCATATATTTTGTCTTGGAAATATTAAGTCGTGAATGAATAGAAGTCGGCCCTACATTAAAATATACTCTTCACCATTTGGGCGAAACATTATCTGATTTAACTCAAAATATAACTGGGGATGAGGGAGGCTTTTAACTTAACCTGACTTAACCCCTTCTTTCAGTTTACCCCTCTTTCCAAATGCTCAGTATAATTTGTGTGTGTATGTGATATATCACAAATGATGTTATTTGTTAGGCTTTTCTTTTAGTATTGAATTTACTATTTTTACTCTAGTTTGTCTTTTATTCTACTTGTATTTAATGCTTTTTATACCCTTTGTATCTGTTATAGTGTTGTATCCAGGAAATATTTGTATCCAATGTTAAATATACTCTGCCATTTCTTTCTAAGAATCTGTGAAGCTCCTTCAGTATGGGAAAGGTGCTATATAAGTAAAATGTATTATTTTTATTATTATGTTTTGAGAATGACCAATTAAGTGAAAAATCAGTAAATAAAAAACTTTTTATTTTTCAGTACTTGTTCTAGTATTCACAATGCTTATCTGTGCCACCCAAATTATTTTGTCTTCCTTGAACAATTCTTCTGTGGCTGACTTTTAATTTTTGTTATTGGCATGGCATATCCCATGGAGGTAATAGCTCTTAAGAGTGAAGCAGGTGCTGATTACCTGGGACCACATCTAGAAAGTAGGGTGAATGTGACAACTCTTTTGGGCATTATCATTAAGCAGCAGGAGAATATTCAACAGCTTTCCTTGTTGATTTTGTCAGATTGATTGCTGCAAATGTTCAAATAAATCAGTGTAATATTGACCTATTATGTACATTTTTTAAAGCTGAAAATATATGTGGTCTATATTCTCAGCCAGGACTTTGACACTAAATTTATCTGGTGTGGAGAATCACCATGCTTCCATTATTTCATTGTGTAGACTGTAGGTTAATGATGCTCTAGTGTAATAACCGCCAATTTAAATCAGCTGGTTTTTACTCCAAAAGACTTGATCATTGTTGGCTAAATTGGCCAATCTTAAAAACCTTTTTTTCGGCTTCTGTTTTTCTAAACTGTTCGGTAATTTAGTTGTAGTTCTCCTTTACACAACGTATTATGGTATTTGAGGTAGTACATGTGTCATTTTACTGCCAGGACTTTCTATAAACACATATAAGCCAGGTGGATTTTAGAAGAGAGAGAAGACCAGAATATGGGCTGTTACATTAAAAAAAGTGGAGTAATAACACTGGACAATTAAGATTTTTTTTCCCTAACAGTCTTTGGTAAATCTCACAAAAATCGTCTTTAAATTATTCTATCATGTATTGTTTTATTGCAAGCCCCTGTTCTTGTCATTTCCTCTTATATTTTAAGTCTACTTGTATGTTGCCCCACATAGTGAGCTGTTTTGTCTGGTCCAGGCATACCTGGGCATGCACTCGCTGCAGGTTGGATAACATGCAGTAGATATCCTAAGTCTTAGGCATGCCTTGGCAAACTTAGTCAGGATGGATTCTGATAGATTAGGATATAAAAGTATCTTGCATACACAGCTGCTTTACATTACATCATCATCAGTTTGTATGTATGCAGACGCACATGTTCTACAGGCATAGCATAGTGTGCATACGTAACATTTATTGTCTAGAGTACAATTTGTTACAGCAGAAATGTCTTGTTAGCAACCGTTGCCATACATTCTATTGCATATGTGGCAAGTATACACTGAAGCCTCAAAGACGCTGTATGACCACACTTGTTAAGAAAGTATATGAGCACCACTTCATTTGTACAATTGGTGATCAAGACAAACTGTGGGCTCCCTACATTTGTTGTGCAATATGCGCTGTCGATCTGAGAGCCTAACTCAAAGGTACATGAAAGTCAGGCCGTTCACAGGCCTGATGATATGTAAAGAATAGAAGAATCACTTGACGGTCTGGTACTTCTGTCTGATTAATGTTCCAGGCTTCTCTACTTAAAATAAGAAATCTATTGAATAACCCTGACTGCCATTAGCCATGAGAGAAGTGCTGTAAATGACAGTTTGCCAGTGCTGAAGCCACTAGTGACATATAGCCAAGACAAGGCAGTCAAAAATGCCACAATACACAAGGGATATGACCATGATCCATCTTTTGAACAGTTTATGTCTGGTGAGCCTCATTTTAAAACACAGTTTAAATTTAAATGACCTAATCAGGAACTTAGGTTTGTCAAAAACAGAACTACTTGGTTCGACAACAAAGATGTGCTTTACAGTTGCAGGGTATGAAAATTTCTGTCTTTCAGAGTCACCAAGAGGATTTGACATTGTTAAGCCTGAAAGCTGTCTTGTTACGCAATGGCAGTGTCTTTTCTTCAATACCATTTGGCTATACTGTACACATGAAAGAAGCCTACAAAAACATGGAGCTTTTGTTGAAACATATACCTTACAAGAAATACACCTGGAATATCTAAAAGTAGTGGCACTGCTACCAAAAAGTCTTCTCAGATATACAAAATACTGTTGTTTCATCTGCAAATGGGACAGCCATATTAAATAGTCTCATTACATGAAAAACAGCTTGTCATTCCAGGGCAGAAAAGTGTGGCAAATAAACCAATTGTTGACCCAACAGAAATGTTTTTGCCTCCTTATCCTCTTTAATAAAACCCCTGTGTGCGTCCAGTGTCCGTGTGTGTGTGTCTTCTGGTGAAGTGCACATGCACGGGGCACGGTGTGATGCTTTCAAAGCAGATGCTTCAAAGGCCGCCTGACGCATCACACAAGACAGAGAGGGAGGGACCTATAAAATATCGCGCGGCCGATCCAATCGGATTTTGATAAATGAGGTAAGACCTAAAACATAAAACACGAAAAGCCCAATCGGGTACTGAGACGCGGAGACCAGCTTCCCCATTGTTGTGCAAGTGTTCACTCTGAGGATGTCAGATTTGTGATTAAGAAGCTTGGCCCGGTAAAGTGTCAGTCGTTGAAGGGGTTTTCCTAAATATACGAATTTTCATGATATTACAATACGATGACTTTTAAAAGTGGATTTATTTTCGCGCACATTACATCAGTTGCTGGGGAGAATCTGCTGATTGCCCACTGTTGTGACAGAAAATTAAACGCATATTACGGACAGCAAAGCCAGTATTACTGTCAGAGAAAATTACAGGCATTTTACGGAAAAAATTTAATGAGGTAAAAGGTCCCTTGCCATTTAATATAGACTGTTCCTACTAATGTTTATGGACTACTGTTCTAGCGCCCGTTATTGTAACGGGCTTAATGTCTAGTCATATAAAATGCGTAATGATGAAAAATTTTGTGAAAGAGATGAACAAGGAAGGTGAATGATTTTGTTATCTGAGACAGAGAAAAAGAAAAAAAAATAACTGGTCAATTTTTTGTAACAGTATTGGCACTAAAAACCTGATTGGAGGATTCCTACTGTGGGTTATAGTTCTTTATCCAAGTTTTATTTTCCCAGTTGTGAAATGCTTCTTCAGTTTCTCCCTGTCTGAAGTTATTGGCTTAATAATGCCCTTGGAGAATATTAGATGTAATACTGCTTCACTTCAGCAGTTAACATTCCAAACATCCAAGATGCACATACCTTATTTTTACTTGTCAATGGAGAGTAGTTTAAACTGACCCAATACTAATCCCTATACTGTCTGCCATCTTATACACCATCCCTTTTCAATTCTGTTTATGATTTTACTCCAGCAATATTTTCTTCCTACATCTGTGTCAAAATACCAGGCAAGCCTTGGGTCATCTTTGAGAGATTCCCGTAGTAACCGAATTTTGCATTTCTTGCATGTAGTATATGAAAAGGACTGTTCCTTATGCACATTGAGTAGACAAGAATAAAGGTATATTGTTCTCTTCTGCAAATGTGTCTTAATGAAAACACTCCTGTACTGTTTGCACATCTTTTATGCATCATGCATTAAATGATGTTTTGCAGTGCTTTTGTGTTTTTTTTGTTTTTTTTTGCTGTCCTAGCTGAGGCCAGATTTACAGTCAGGTTACTGTCTTTGGACAGTAACACAATTTTTTGGATTTGAAACAAAGCAATCAAGAAATACTCATCCTAAATATATTGATAATATATTGCAACCACAAATAATGCAACACTATACTGTGTTGATCTTCTTCCACCACACATACCTCTTATGATGGTAAACTGTCCTTGGTTTTCACAAAACATGGCATTGTGCATCATAACTTAATAACTCTGCATTGGTCTTGTATATCCAGAGAATAATGTCCACGGAGTTTTATTGTTTGAAAATATAAATATTATTATATTCTTTATTGAAAATTTGTAAGCAGTTAACAATACTGTTTTATATTACAGCTTCACATACTGTGTTTTGTCTTCATTGTAGTTTATTTTATTTTAAATACTTTTATTATGTACTGTCCTTATATAAATTATATTGTGCCTTCTTCTGTTACTCACTACTCTTTTTATTTTATTTCAAGAAGATGCAATCAAGCAGAAACAATTTCCAAAGCATATAAAACAAATAACTTCAAAATCAATATAGAAAAAAACACCAAAAAGAAAAAAAAGAAACCTAACAATACAAAAATTCAACCCTCATCCAAAAGAATAGGAGGAGAGCCAAGAGCAGAGAAAAACATCTCCCATTTATGAATGTTTGTTGTAAAATGTTTTAATTAAGTCTTGCCATATTTTAATAACATTTCGGACAGACCTGCAAAGTGAGTATTTGATCACTTTATAACACTTCCTAATACCGCTATTGCTAATGTCCCTTAATAAGGAGTTCTGCTGCAATCTTTTTCACACCAACACCACCAAGATGTTCCTACTGACTACCCAATACAATTAAAGGAATACAGTTTACTGTGAAATTCTGCTTTGCAATGACCATCAACAAAGCCAAGTCACTAGGAAAAGAAGTAGTTGATCCACAGCAGAAATGTTTCACTCATGGGCAATTGTATGGAGCATGTTCTACAGTAAGCAGCTGAAATGAACTAATATTAGCCCCTGTTAAAAAAATTCAAATATTGTATACAGAAAAGTACTTAGTTACATAGTATTTCTGACACATCTAGTTGAACAAATGGCAGTGTAACTGAGGCCTTTTGTCTTTAAAACTTTCCGAGGTGAAGCCAGGTAACACAGCTAGGTCAGTATATAATGTGACTCAATAAAAAAAATATGTAAACAAGTTACAACTCTGTATGCATTGAAATCTTTACATTGATGGAAACAAATAATAAAAATGTTAGTAATTAACCCATAGAAATAACTAACTACAGCAGAAGTCAGTAATCTTGGCTTTAATCTTGATGCACACTATGGCCCATCCCAAAAACTACAGTTCCTATCCACCTGCAGTCATAATCTTATATAGGCAGATTTAAATTTTGAGGAGGTTTCTCTAACAGTATGAGGAAATTGCAACAAAACAGGGTCGTCTTCAAAGTTATTTAAAACACACACACAAAAAAACACATTGCTGTGCTGAGTGGTGCTTTTCATGATACAGGTGAAAGAAAAGTGCACCATGGTGCTGCATTCACACAGACCCCATCCATGAAGCGGCTACCACAGCCAACCAAATCCAATTAATTTTTACTTTAGTCACCATTACACAATTCAGTTTCTACTATAATACAGAGTATATAAGCGCACAGAGGAGTAGTGCCACAGTTCATGTAATTGAGCACTGAAAAGTTATAGCACCTTACATTATATAGTAAATGAGATTAAATGTAATTTTAAGTTTAAAATTACACTTAATAAAATAAAAGAAAGTATATCTGCTACTTAAGGGCTTATAGTGATTAATGTTTACATAATTTTGAATTAAGTTATTATAAGAACCTACTAGGCTCAACTGTAAAAAGCCAGAACGAATGCTTTCATAATGTAGGCTTTAGAATTAATACCATGAAAAATGAATATATTGAATGACTATTGAAAATATTTAAAATTTTACAATTGATACTTATTGATATTTTTATACTGTTTTTAAACTTTATTTGAATTTATTTACATTCCATATAATCAAATCAAACTTAAAAAAACTAAATTCAATTCAACCCACACCCATGAGAAAGAGAGAAAGACCAACAGCCAGAGTAAAACTTTTGAGAATAGTATAGAGGTAAAGGTATACTATATAAGTGCATATTCTAAAATATTATTGATTAGATCCTGTCAGGTTTTTAAAAGGTTTTGAACAGATCCTCTAAGAGAGAATTTTTTTTTTTTTTTTTCTAATTTCAGTTGTTACCCAATGACTTAACAGAGGTGGGTTGGGATTCTTCCAGTTGGGCAAGATAAGTGTACATGCTAATAGTGAAGTAAAGGCAATTACAGCTTATTTGTCCTTCTCCACTTTAAGTCCATCTGGGAGTACACTAAACACAGATATTATGGATTACGAGAGATTGTGACACTGTCTGATAGGCATTTAAAAATTTTGTCCAGAATGATGTTAATTTCGTACACACCAAAAACATGTGGCCTAGTGAAGCTGGAGCTTGATTGCAACATTCGCGGGTTGGATCTTGCTTTGGAAACATTTTGGACAATTTTAAACTAGATAGATGTGCTCGATAAACAATTTTAAGTTGAATGATTGAATGCTTTGCGCATGGTGAGCTACAGTGAATTCTGTGCATGGCTGCATTCCACTCCTTTTATGAAAAACTGTCATTGTCTGGGTCTTCAAGACTGGTCCATATTTCTTCTGGAATAGAACAAGGTGGGAGGTGAGGAAAATGTGGTAGATTTTGTTTAGCAAAGGTTCTAGTTTGGAGATAGTGGAAAAATTATGTTGATGGGAAACTAAATTTAGAGTGTAATTGTTCATAGGATGCAAATACATAATTTATATACAAATTTCTAAATGATTTAATCCCATACATTTTCCAAACATTCAATACTGTGCAAGTTTGAGAGGTTGAGAAAAGGTGGTTATCATGTAGAGGTGCCACAGATAAAATATTATCTAACTTAAAGTGCTTCCTACATTGGTTCCATATTCTGAATGAATGAAGGACAATTGGGTTGTTAGTATATTGTTGATACATTGTGTTTACTGGTGTACAAAGCAAGGAACATAAAGAGGTACTGCAGGATTTAATTTCTATTGCAGATCAAGCTAGTGTGTGTTCATCTGTTTGTGTCAGTGTTCAGGTTTTTATAGCTTGTATGTTTGTTGGCCAGTAATAAAATTGAAAATTAGGTAGAGCCATGCCACCTTCTGATTTTGGTAGTTGTAGGGTCGCCCATTGGATGCGTGGATATTTTAAATTCCAAATAAATTAGGTTATGATTGAATCTAATTTCTTAAAAAATATTTCTTAATGTATATGGGGATGTTTTGAAATAGAAACAGAAGCTTAGGGAGGATATTCATCTTAATAATGTTAATTCCCCCTGCAAGAGTAAGATGGAAGGTAGACAATCTATGCACATATTGTTTAATTTTGTCAATACAAACAGCAAAATTTTGTTGAAAAAGATATTATTTACTTCTGATGTTTACCTCTAGATATTTAAGCTGAACTACAATGATAAACGGGAAGGTGTCCAGTCTAGTGCTGCTTGCTAAAGAATTCACTGGAAAAAGCACGCTTTTGTTCAAAGTAATTTTGAGTCCAGATATCTTTTGAAATTCTGCTAGTATTCACATGTTGGAATGTTGGACTGAGGAGACCGTTCCTCCCCCAAACTATGCGACTCTTCAGTTCCACCCGGGGGGTAAACATTAACATTATTCAAAGTTATTGTCTGTTTTTACCTGCATTTTTATTACTCTCTAATTTTTTTTTGTATCAGTATGCTGCTGCTGGAGTATGTGAATTTCCCCTTGGGATTAATAAAGTATCTGTCTGTCTGTCTAGTACAGTTAGGGCTGCAGGCACTGAATTTTGTGAGTCTGATATATATAGTACCATATCATCTGCATATAGTGATATTTTCTGTTCAAATCCTTCTCTGAAAATCCCTTTTATCTCTGATTCATTTCTAAAGTGAACAGCCAGTGTCTCAATGGTAATTGCAAATAGCAGTGGTGGCAAGGGTCATCCTTGTCTAGTACCGTGTTCTAGTTTTAAATAGTCTGAGATTGTGTTGTTAATTCAAATTGAAGCTTCTGGACTGGTGTACAGTAGTTTGATCCATGTACATATGTTAGAGCCAAACCCAAATATGTGCAAAGTGGTGAATAGGTAATCCCATTCAGCCATATCAAATGCTTTTTCTGCATCCAAAGATAATAAGATCTCTGGAGTGTTGGACTTTATGGATGAATATATTACATTAAATAGGTGTTGAGGATTGAAAGCCACGTGCCTACCTGTAATAAATCTGGTTTGGTCTTGTGATATTACTGAAGGGAGCACTTTCTCAATCTTTCTACTTAGGACTTTGGAGAGTGCCTTAATATCATTATTCAGAAGTGAGATTGGTCTCTATGATGCACATTGTAATAAGTCCTTATTTTTCTCAGGAAAAACAGTAATTAATGCTTGGTGAAAAGTTTGAGGTAGAATGTTATTAACTCTGGCTTCTATAAAAGTTGCTAATTAAAGGATAGCTACAGTGCATCCGGAAAGTATTCACAGTGCATCACTTTTTCCACATTTTGTTATGTTACAGCCTTATTCCAAAATGGATTAAATTCATTTTTTTCCTCAGAATTCTACACACAACACCCCATAATGAAAATGTGAAAAAATTTTACTTGAGGTTTTTGCAAATTTATTAAAAATAAAAAAAACTGAGAAATCCCATGTACATAAGTATTCACAGCCTTTGCTCAATACTTTGTCGATGCACCTTTGGCAGCAATTACAGCCTCAATTCTTTTTGAATATGATGCCACAAGCTTGGCACACCTATCGTTGGCCAGTTTTGCCCATTCCTCTTTGCAGCACCTCTCAAGCTCCATCAGGTTGGATGGGAAGCGTCGGTGCACAGCCATTTTAAGATCTGTCCGGAGATGTTCAATCAGTTTCAAGTCTGGGCTCTGGCTGGGCCACTCAAGGACATTCACAGAGTTGTCCTGAAGCCACTCCTTTGATATCTTGGCTGTGTGCTTAGGGTCGTTGTCCTGCTGAAAGATGAACCGTCGCCCCAGTCTGAGATCAAGAGCGCTCTGGAACAGGTTTTCATCCAGGATGTCTCTGTACATTGCTGCAGTCATCTTTCCCTTTATCCTGACTAGTCTCCCGGTTCCTGCCGTTGAAAAACATCCCCACAGCATGATGCTGCCACCACCATGCTTAACTGTAGGGATGGTATTGGCCTGGTGATGAGCGGTGCCTGGTTTCCTCTAAACGTGACGCCTGACATTCACACCAAAGAGTTCAATCTTTGTCTCATCAGACCAGAGAATTTTCTTTCTCATGGTCGGAGAGTCCTTCAGGTGCCTTTTGGCAAACTCCCGGCAGGCTGCCATGTGCCTTTTACTAAGGAGTGGCTTCTGTCTGGCCACTCTACCATACAGGCCTGATTGGTGGATTGCTGCAGAGATGGTTGTCCTTCTGGAAGGTTCTCCTTTCTCCACAGAGGACCTCTGGAGCTCTGACAGAGTGACCATAGGGTTCTTGGTCACCTCCCTGACTAAGGCCCTTCTCCCCCAATTGCTCAGTTTAGATGGCCGGCCAGCTCTAGGAAGAGTCCTGGTGGTTTCGAACTTCTTCCACTTACGGATGATGGAGGCCACTGTGCTCATGGGGACCTTCAAAGCAGCAGAAATGTTTCTGTAACCTTCCCCGGATTTGTGCCTCGAGACAATCCTGTCTCGGAGGTCTACAGACAATTCCTTTGACTTCATGCTCGGTTTGTGCTCTGACATGAACTGTCAACTGTGGGACCTTATATAGACAGCTGTGTGCCTTTCCAAATCATGTCCAATCAATTGAATTTACCACAGGTGGACTCCAATTAAGCTGCAGAAACATCTCAAGGATGATCAGGGGAAACAGGATGCACCTGAGCTCAATTTTGAGCTTCATGGCAAAGGCTGTGAATACTTATGTACATGTGCTTTCTCAATTTTTTTATTTTTAATAAATTTGCAAAAACCTCAAGTAAACTTTTTTCACGTTGTCATTATGGGGTGTTGTGTGTAGAATTCTGAGGAAAAAAATGAATTTAATCCATTTTGGAATAAGGCTGTAACATAACAAAAATGTGGAAAAAGTGATGCACTGTGAATACTTTCCGGATGCACTGTAACTTGATTTAAATTTTTTTTATAAAATTCATCAGGGAAGCCAACAGGACCTGGTGCTTTCCCTATCTCTGAAGTAAGTTTATAGTGTCTAGAAATTCTGATAGTGTCAGAGGTTTTATCTAATTCCTCTGCACTGAGAGCATCTAGGTGTGGTATCCGTAATGTTTAACAAAATCCATTAGATTGTAACAATCACCCAAAAGGGGCGTGATCGCTACACTTCACCACCCACAAGGGAAGTGGACGATGTTCAGAGGATATATTAGCTTTAAAATATTCGGTCCTCGACTCCTCTTCCCCCCATTTCCTTGCCCACCAATGATTGACAGAAACCCAGATGGTAGTTCAGTTGGTTAAATAAACAAGAGTATTGTAATTCAGGGTACAATATTTATGCATTTACGTGAAAGGTGACTGGGTGCTGGTTCGTGATTCCATTTTCCCCAGACGCCCTCCCTCTCCTTGATACCCTCAGTGGCCAAATCTTAAATCCACGGTATGAAACACATACGAAATAAAAGCAAATCAAAAGGAGAAAGATTAAAAATAGTCTGTGTGAAATGGTGATGAATCCAGTCATACAGTTCTCATTGATGAAGGAAAAAATGGTCCTCAGGCGAATATGACTGTCTTTTTGCTACCACGAAGAATTTAGAAATACGAGTCTGACTCACCAACGGCAGCACCCAGAGAACAACAGGTCCATATACCACAACCCCTTGCCTTCTATCAGGGATTTGCCTCACTGTTTCCAACTTCTGGGTGGCCTCCTACAAATAGCGGACATCCCAGGGTGAAGTCTGATCGTACTGTTTTTTTAGGTGTAGATGGCCGAACCCCTTGCCTCCTGCTTCTCTCCCCACCTTCTTTCTTGGTCCACCGTTCACCTTAAAAAGAAAAGATTCCCGTGGAAATGTACATTTCCTGCTTAGTTGTCATAGCTGGGCCAGACTTGGTTGTCCACAATAACGCCTGAAGGGGTATTTCTTTGTCAACATCCAAACCATATAATACAGTGACTGCCAGTCCAGAAAGCCAGCCCGCTTGTAGTGTTATGTAGGCTTGCTACAAAATTGTGTCTTGTATTCTTTAAACTGAGTAGAATAGAAGGACTTATAATTGTCTCTAAATGTGTGCATGATATTTTTATGACCAATGATTCTGTTTCTATCTTTGTTGGTGATTACTGATATTGCATTGTAAACTTCCAGCTTGTGGGTGTTTTCAGCTAAGATTTTATTACCCTTTTCTCCGTGATAATAGTAATGATGTTGCAATTTAAAAATGAGTTATTCTGTTTCTTGTCAAAACGTTTAGTTCTGATTCCAAAGCCTGTCTTTTACTAAAAAGTGCCTGATTTGGAGACCTGGCATGTTCTTGATTTATTCTGGTAATTTCACTATTTAACTCTGAGGCCTTCTTGGTTTCTGATTTATTTTTGTGTGAAAGATATGCGATAATCTGCCCTCTTAAAAATGCCTTCAGAGTTTCCCATAGTATTCCTGCAAAAACCTCTGAGGATGCATTTGTCTCTTAAAAAAAATAAATAAATAATAAAATCAATTTGCTTGGGTATAAATTCTGTATAGTTCTCCTCAACTAATAACAGGGGGTTAAGACACCAGCTGCGAGATGAGTATGAGGGGCATAGTGACATGAGATCCATGATCAGTGGGGCATGGTCGGAGATAACAATAGTGTTGTATTTGCAAGATTTGATCATGGTCAAGAAATTGTCTCTCTATTTTAATAAAAAAATCTTGGGAGACTAGACTTTCAATTCTGTGACGAGATGTGATCTCTTGAAGAGAGACACTTTCACATCCAGCATGACAAGACTTTGTGCCAAGAGATTTAACCACGCCCGGGGCCAGAAATAAAAGACAAAGAGTAGATGACAAAGTAGAACGTCATAAAGAATTCAAAAATGTTGGCACAATACACATACAGAGCAGGTTAGAGATAATGGAAGTACAAAAATTCGAAAGTCTCAAAAAAAATGATAGTAAAAATTGCATTAGCACAAACAAACGGAAATTATTACTTGGTGAAATAACGGAACAGCGAAAAGAGATGGAATATATCGTTCGGATTTTAACTTTAAGTCGGAGACTTGTAGATCATCTAATTTGTGTTGCCATCAGGGAAAAGTAGTGTTTCTTCCCAATGAAGAGGCATATCCGTGAAAATTTAAAGATTGGTTGTTTGGTGAAATTGAGAAAATTTCAAGCCCCACGAGACAAGACAAAGAGATTTGGAAAAGTCCTGCCCACATCTAAAACATTTACAACCACGCACATGGTTCAACCATTTCTCATTTGTGTGATTGCTATTGTCAGACACAGTTCGTGTAGAGAGGAAGAAATGATATTCACTCACGGGCAGTTATACATTGCGTTTTCACTGTGTAATTCCAAACACAGAATGAAAATTTAGTGTGATATTGATGAAAAGGTAAAAGCGAAAACTGATCAAATATATGCACATAGGTGGTATGACAAAATCATGTAGATATTGTTTGGCTTTAAATTTTAAGTCAGAGACTTGTAGATCGTCTAATTTGTGTTACCATCAGGGAAAAGTAGTGTTTCTTTCCAAAGAAGAGGCCTATCCGGGAGAATTAAAAGTTTTGTTGTTTGCGAGCGGCAGAGAAGCAAAGTTGCTGGCGCGTAGCGCAGGCAGGGGGGTTGGCGAGTGAAGCAAGCAGGGGGCGAATCTATAGTTATCTATAAAGAAATAATCAATTCGTGAGTAACGACGTACTGGTGAGAAGAAGGAATGTGCTCTTAGGTATAGATTTAGAAATTTCCATGTGTCTGATAAGTTATGATCAATTAAAAACTGTCATTATTTTTGTAGTGTTAGATGTTGTCACCCCTGTAGCTGAAGACCTATCAAGGTCTGGATTTTAAACACAAAGTCTCTGGGCCTTATAAATTTGTGAGTGTTCAAGTTAGGAATCGATGCAAATACATTTTGGATAAAGTCTCTATCATCCACATTGGGTGTGTAGATATTTATTAAAATCACTTTACAATTAAATAAATTTACCCATCACCATAACATATTGCCTTTCAGGATCATATACTATATCAGATACTGCAAGTGAAATTGTTCTATGAATTAAGATTCCCACAAGTATAGTTTTCTTTGTATAGCTGGAGTGAAATACTTGGCCAGTCCAGTCTCTTTGCAACCAAAACTGATCCTTGCTGATAAGTGAGTCTCCTGTAAAAAGACTATCTTGGTGTGTACACCTGTTAGGTGAGAGAATAATTTTTTCCTCTTTAATTTGTGATTAAGACCTTTGACAATCGAGCTCACAAAGTTCATTGTTTGGTCATAGAGACATTGCTTCTGAACTTTTGTTGACATTTTACAATGTTAAATTAAGGTTGTACATTATTGCATATAATAGCTTTAACCTTAATTTCCAATATTGCCAGGAGTTATGGCCATGAAGCCTATTATTGTGTTGGCACTTAAAATTGTGGGGATGAAAAGGATAAATCAGAAGAAATAGCTTGCTCTCCTTCTCTCCTCCCCCAGGACCCCCCCATTTTGCTTCCCCAAGTGAGGCAAGACCACACTTCATGAAGGCCCTGTCCTCCTACAAGCCTAGAGACAGAGTATGTCCAGAACAAAACAAGCCCCCAAGCAGCTGTGTAGAAGGAACAGAGTAGAGAGATCTATTGGCAATGCAGTTCAAATACTGTAAACCTAGAGTATAATCTTGAATAGGTTCAAAAGAATAAACCAAGGGTATGAAGTTAAACTCGTACCCATGGAGATGCAGATAATGTATGATAGTACAATCCTAATATACTAAACCAGGGGAGTGATGTTAAACAGTCCTGTTTGGATAGAGAGAAAAAAAAGTATACATATATATATAAAGTATGCATATACACATATATACTACACACACTTATATGTACATGTATATATTAACATATACTGTATGTAAATATATATATACACATACACACACACACAAATTATAGAATTATAATTGTAATTAAAACACTAAAAGAAACAGGGAAGGGAATAAAATGTATAATTTTGGCAAATGTTTTACTGCAAATAGGCCAAGTTGCAGGAACAGTCTTCTTTGCCTTGCCAGGATACGATGCGACTCACAATCGTATTTAAAAAAGAGTCTGGATCAATTTTTTTTAGCTCTTTTTCTGCTTCATCCAGAGAACTAAAAATGTAGAACTCTTAATTTGGCAGGATACAAGAGGCTTTATCTAAATTTGGCTTTGTGTCAGCACTGTTTAATGCTGTAAATGTGGCACGTTTAGCAGCCGTTGAAGGTGAAAAATCAGGGAAAATGCGAATGCGGTTATTTTCAAATATAATTTCTTGTTTCATTCTGAGAAGCGACATCAGATTCATTTTACACTGTAATTCATTGAAATGTACAATGAGGCCTCTTGGTTCTGAGGTGTTCAATCCATGTATGCAGTAAGGTGCTGATATCCCAGTGTGTGATTTGAAGTCCTCTCCAATTATTTGAGAGAGTAGTTCAACAATGAATTTCACTGGGTTTGGACCTTCATGGTTTTTAGGGAGACCTTCAGTTCTGATATTATTTCTTCTATTTCTGTCTTCTAGCACAGTCTGCCTACAAGCACTTTGCATTCGGATTTAGTAGCCATTGCTTTTTCCTCAGCAGTGAAAGCTAGTTGTTCAACTATTTCAATGTGAGTCGTGAACACTTGCTTAAAATCTTCAAGCTCAGCATGAAGTGCTCTAAATTTGTTTTCAGAACTACTCGCATTTTCCTGTATTTTTTCCTCAATTTTTTCTAGCATACCTTTAAAGGTTGCCTCAAAATGATTACTTAAATATTTCTCCTAGTTATTAATATCCTGAAACAGCTTCACATTTCTCATGTGTATGTCTTTTATATCTTTCCTTATATCATTTATATCTTCCCTTTTATCATTTTTGATCTTCTTTATATTACACTTTATATCATTTATGTCCTCCCTGAGTGTGTTAGTTATTGCAGTGATCATTAAGGCAATCGTTACCTTCAGCTTGACGGCTTGTTTCGGTCTTCTCAGAGCTCCGCAGGTGGAGTAGCAAGCCCAGTTGGAGTTAGTGGTGCTGGCGTACAGTGTTTACCTGATGTTCTAATTAAGAACAGAGTCTTAAGTCTTCTCTCCAAAGTCTACCACATCTGAAGATTATATGTCAACAGGTTTGGTATAATTTTGAAATTAAATTGGATAACAAGGCCTAACATCATCCCAGTAAGAAGTAGTTAGAGGTAGTGAATAGTCACTGTATGAGATTAGTGAAAAATCTGGAAATTAAACAGTATTTAAAATAGTAAGGCAAAAATGTGAACACCTAAATATCTGAAATTTGCATTAACTGGGATATTCAAAGGATACTGAAATGGCTAGGGGATTACTTACTTAGGACATTTTTGTTTGTGTGATGAGAAGCTTTCATAATCTCTGCATTATACAAAAGTCAAATTAACACTGTCACCATAGATAAATAAAATGGGACTACCCTAGACTGAATGAAGAGATACTTTGTGAAGTACTGAAAATATACAGATACTAGCCAACCCGCGGTGTAGCATACGCCGCATAATTATGTATTGATGGATGAACACTTCCTGAAAGACACAGTTGTCCAAATGGGGTTGGTTTTGAGGATACGACTGTAGGTGAATGAAAAGATGTAACTCTGGAGAGGGCAACATACAATACAGCGTTTTACATGCTGCATACAGTGATTCACGTCTGTGACAAACAAACTGTTTTACACACCGCATACAGCTATTGACATCCGTGACAAACATGCCTCTTCTTAGATAGTCCTGCCGCGTCCACCCTCGTTCTCGAAGCATACACACTGCCTGGTCATGTGCCCGCTCGCAAGAGAAACTCACGGAGACCCGCCCACCAACTCTAAGACCATGGCGTGTAAAACAGTTTGCGATGGTGGACGCGGTCGTGCGTCATAACCGAAAAGAATACAGTGGAACCTTGGTTCACAACCATAATTCGTTCCAAAACTCTGGTCGTAAACCGATTTGGTCGTGAACTGAAGCAATTTCTCCCATAGGATTGTATGTAAATACAATTAATTCCAGACTGTACGAACTGTATGTAAATATATATTTTAAGTTTTTAAGCACAATATAGTTAATTAAACCATAGAATGCACAGCATAATAGTAAACTAAATGTAAAAACATTGAATAACACTGAGAACACCTTGAACAACAGAGAAAACTAACACTGCAATAGTTTGCGCTATAGCGCTACCAACCGCTGGCTAAAAACACTTTTTTTTTAATGAGTTTTAAGCACAGGGAAAAAAATGAACATTTGAAAAAATCTGTAATTTAATAAACCACCAAGAAAAGTAACATTGCAACAATGCCCACTACGAACCGATCACTGTAAACAGAAGTGAAAACAAAATCAAGCCCAGTGCATTCTTTAACTGCCTTCCTACCTTATGAGTCCAGCCCCCTCTCTCTCGTGCTGCCTGTGTGTGTGCGCGTGTCTCTCTCTCGCGCTGCCTGTGTGTGTGCGGGTCTCTCTCTCGGGCTGCCTGTGTGTGTGCGTCTGTCTCTCTCTGGCACTGCCTGTGAGTGTGTGTGCGTCTGTCTCTCGCGCTGCCTGTGTGTGCGTCTGTCTCTCTCTGGCACTGCCTGTGTGTATGTGCGGCTCTCTCTCTGGCGCTGCTTGTGTGTGTGCAGCTCTCTCTCTGGCGCTGCTTGTGTGTGTGCCTCTGTCTATCTCTGATGCTGCCTGTGTGTGTGTGCGCGGCTCTCTCTCTCTCTCTCTCTCGGGCTGCCTGTGTACCTCTGTCTCTCTCTGGCGCTGCCTGTGTGTGTGCACAGCTCTCTCTCTCGCGCTGCCTGTGTGTGTGCCTCTGTCTCTCTCTGGCGCTGCCTGTGTGTGTGCACGGCTGTCTCTTGCGCTGCCTCTGTGTGAACCGAGGTTCCACTGAGGTTGACTAATGAAAAGTCAATGTGGCTCAGAGGTGCATGTGGAGTCTAGCAGAGACGAACACGAATGACGCCCGGTGTTATGAGTTGCTGCGTCCAAGTTGGTGGGCGTGGCTCTACGAGTTGTCGTCGTATCCAATGGTCTTAGAGTTGGTGGGCGTGGCTGTCTTGCGTGCTTTCCATGGGTGGCTACTTGTCGGTGCGTGCTTTCCATGGGTGACTACTTGTCGGCGGCTTAGTGAATTATATATATAGATGTTTCAGAATAAAAATTTCCATAAAGAATAAAGGACAGAAATGTAAAATGTTGCTGTGTGCTTAAAGTAGTCATTATTTTGAGGAAAAAAACATGATATTTTAAAGTAGAAAATGTAGCTATCCATCTATTTCCTGCATCCGTTATAAGGTTGTAAGACACTGAAGTCGACAATTCTCCTGACTTACTTATGTTTCTAACATGCAATCAAGCCTCACTGTGAACATACCCATAGCTAGTCCAGGTATTTGATGTGTTCTATCTTAAGACCTTGATTAGCTGCATCAGATGTGCTTGAGACAACATCTAATTTGCAAATGTGTACTCTTATGGGGGATTCTATTCAGGGATTCTATTGAGGCAGTGGATAATTTTGATATTGCAGTAGTCATTAAAAGTGACATTTTGTTTTGAATGTGGAGAAACCACTTGTAATATTACAATATTTAAATTGTTCTTGTTTGATTTATTTATTCCAAACAGCTGAAAGTTTGTCAATTTTTCCAATAGACGTAATTTGCAATGGGGGTTGGATAATTTTGAGTGCATCTGTAACTCACTATCCCAATCTTACAGCAGCCTCTCTTACTTCCCACAATCCGCGAATTAATATAATTACCGCACCCTGTTAGAGTCTCCAGCATATTTTCATTAATATCTCTGTTCAAAGAGTGGGGATGTTGTCTTCCATGGGGAACTGAGCTGGACGAAATATGTTGAAAACTACCATTTACTTTAAGTACCAAATTAACATAATGCTGTTACTATACCATTTTATGATCCAGATATACTTTTGCTGGTTCATCTAGCAACCATTACAGTATCATGTTCAAAGACACTTATATCTGCGCAATAAAGAGGCAAAATTGGCACAACTTAATTATTATAGGAAGATATATATATACTTTTTCACTGACTTGATGCTATACTCTGATTAAACTTCTGGGATATTGATGTTGGGTTGTCAATCAGTTTCAGCTGCTTTGGTGTTAATGAAATTAACAACAGGTGCACTAGAGGGGCAACAATGAGACAACCCCCAAAACAGGCATGAACACTGCCAGAGCCCTACAAAATGACCTCCAGCAGGCCACTGGTGTGAATTTCTTTGACCAAGCAATGTGAAACAGATTTCATGAGGGTGGCTTGAGGGCCCAGTGTCCTCTAGTAGGCCCTGTGCTCATTGCCCAGCACTGTAGAGCTCAATTGGCATTTGCCATAGAATACCAGAATTGGCAGGTCCACCACTGACACCCTGTGTTTTTCATAGATGAGAGGATGTTCACCCTGAGTGCATGTGACAGATGTGAAAGGGTCTGGAGAAGCTGTGGAGAACATTATGCTGCCTGTAATATTGTTCAGCATGACAGGTTTGATGGTGGGTCAGTGATGGTCAGGGGAGGCATATCCTTGGAGGGATGCACACACCTTTACAGGCTAGAAAATGGCATCTTGACTGCCATTAGGTATCGGGATGAAATCCTTGGACCCATTGTCAGACCCTATGCTGGTGCAGTAGGCCCTGGGTTCCTCCTGGTACACAACAATGCCCGGCATCATGTGGCGAGAGTATGCAGGCAAGTTCTGGAATTGATACCATTGACTGGACCCGACGCTCGCCTGACCTAAATCCAATAGAACACCTCTGGGACATTTTGGTTTTCGGTCCAACCAACGCGATTAGGTTGCACTTCAGAATGTCTAGGAGCTCAGTGATGTCCTGGTCGAGATTAGGAGCATGCCCAGACGTTGTCAGGCATGCATACAAGCACGTGGGGGCCATACAAATCCCTGAGTACAATTTGGAGTTGCTGCAGTGAAATTTCGGGAAAATGGACTAGCCTACACATTATTTTTTCACTTTGATTTTCGGGGTGTCTTTGAATTCAGCCCTCTGTAGGTTGATAATTTTCATTTCCATCAAATAATGTAGCATACTTTCATTCTTAACACATTACCCAGTCCATATCAGTATAGATATCCAGCATGATTTTTTACCATTGAGAAGATATGATGTGTTTTCAAAGTGTTCCTTTAATTTCCTTCAAGCCACTTCGCGTTTCTGCCGTTCGCGTTGTGAAGAGGGGGGCTGAATGCACACCAAGGAGAAGCGGTCTCTCCTCTGAAACCCCCTCTTAAGAGGTGATAAAATGGGAAACAAATACAGTTTTTTTTTTTTTTTTTTTTTTTTTGTACATCCTCTTTGCTCGATCAGCTGCTGGCTTCCTGCTGCTGTCGTGCTGCGTGATCTGCATCTCGCACTTTGCTTTGAACGTTTAAAAGCCTTTACAGTAGCTGCCCTACTCTTTGTCTTTTATTTCTGGCCCCGGGCTTGGTTAAATCTTTTGGCACAAAGTCTTGTCTTGCGGGACATGAGTTCTTGATATTTTTTAGTTTATAATTTAAAAACGGAATAGGAATCTGAAAATCCAACAACATCACATTGAAGTTCGATAAATTCTGAAAAGAATGATACTAAACATATATATGCAGGTTTTAAAATAAGCCGATTTAAAGCGTGACAAAAACGTGACATAAAATCGTTTGCACAAAATCATTGCACTTTTAGGCTTTGGATTTTATATATATATATATATATATATATATATATAGAGAGAGAGAGAGAGAGAGAGAGAGAGAGAGAGAGAGAGAGAGAGAGAGAGAGAGAGAGAGAGAGAGAGAGAGAGAGAGAGAGAGAGAGAGAGAGAGAGAGAGAGAGAGTAGATATAAACTAGGAATTTAGTTTACATGTGTAGCCATCAAATGTGAAATAATATAAAAGGGAAAAATAGGGTCACCTAGGACACTATACCACAAAAACAATGGCATGGGTTGCATAAAGTTGTCAATGAGCATATATTTGCATACTTGATATATCTAGAGTTTCATTGGCAAATTGCAACAGAGCTGTAATTAACCAAATTTCCTAATTGGAGTCAGTAAAAAGAAAATGATAGAAATGAAAATAATAATTGAATAGAGATGCTTTGTTGGCCATAATACGCTAAAATACCATAATAATTTACCAATATAAATTTTCAAGAATTAACAATAGCTGTTTTTTTAATGTTTGTTAAAGAATTCTATAGCCAATTTAATCCAACAAAAGTTAGCTGAATTTGTACTATTTTCCTTTCATAATGTTTCGAGTAGATATTCAGCCATTTAGTTTGGGCAAAATCTTTCAGTAAGGCCTTTAAAATTTTTCTGTGAATTAGGGATATCCTGCTTTTCACAACGTGTTGATAGCTGTTTATAAACTGTTTCCTTAAACTCTAGGTGCTATTTACCAGAAGGAGAAAATACAGTATCTTGGCCAGAATCACATCTGTATTAAATGTGTAAACATGCAGTGCAATGAAATCAAGTTAAATATAGAGCCAATCTAAATTGATTTCATATGGTCTGTAGTATGAGCCTTGTTTTCCACATTTTTTTTTATTATAGTATTACTCCACCTCAGTTAATGTAGTTTGCAAATATGTTTTTTAATGCTTTTGCCAGTGATATGCAACAGTCATCTACAGATGTATTAACTTTAATAGTTATTCAAGTAGCAACATTTTAATGTTGTCAATTACTAAAGTGGATTTTATAGAAGTGTGTTTTAAATGTACTTTGATGTTTGTATGAGTCTAAAATTAAACCAGTTTATAAATTATGCAGTCAGGTTTCTGCTTTCGCTAATTGTGTAAATTATTGAGACAACATTTACATTTCATTCAAAAATCCTTTAAGGCAAAGTGTCTGTTTAGTAAGTCTGTGAAAAGCACAGATTTTAATGATTCAGTTCATTCAAGATTTGTTAATATTTTTTGCAAGCAATATTAAATCGTGCCACATGAAAAAATGGGGCTGGTCTTTGTGATTATTTCCTTTTACCAGAAATTAAGAGAAGTCTTAACCAACCCTCCCGTTGAACTCTTCATTGATATGGACACTGTAAAAAGATTGCAAATGGTGGTCATATCAAAACTTTTTGAAATATATATTTGCATGTTTCTGCACATTTTATCCTTCAGAATTTTATGTATTTGGCTTTCTGTTTGCTTTATTTTGCCTGTTCTATGTTGAATGTAAACACAAATTAAATTTGCCTATTTATGTTTTTCCTCACAATGATTGACAGTGTCATCCTTTTTTACTGTGACATATTTTTAGAAGAGGGCAGTTTTGTGATTCTCTGGTTAGTGCTGTTACGTCTTGGGTTTGAATCTCAGGCCTGGGCCTTGTCTGTGCCTTTGTTCATGCATTCTCACAATGTCTACTTGGGCTTTATTACAGGCACTCTGATTTTCCTCCTCATTTCAAACGTGAGTGTGGGTAGTCACTGACTCTGTCCATGTCTGCACCAGGAACTGCTAGGTTGGCTTCTGTCAGTCTTCAACAAAGTTGAATTGGATTAGTGGGTTAAAAAAATGAATGGATGAGTGAAAAGCAGTAAAGAGCAAAAGTATGCTGATAATAATGTTGCATCTCAGTGTCAATTTGTTAAGTAATTGTTTACTTTTGTCATTTAAGTAAATATTTTTATATAATTGATACTGTTTTACAGTTTTCCTGAACAAAATCATGAAATGTAAAATTACTATGTGCAGTCATATTTTTACACATGATTTTCGCAATTGGTAATTAAAGTTTCTTAATTCATAATTTAGATGAAGAAGCTGAACAGCCCTTATCTAATGGCAAAATAAGTAAATTATACTTGGGGAAAAAAAATGTGAAGTGTGAATTTTACACTGTAATATATTTCATTTAGCTAACAGGTTGTGTAGCCTGCTTTTATTAACATTATGTCTAAAATGTTATTGTTTTTCTATGATTTGTCCTGATTTTGACATCTTTACATTTTTTACGAGAAAGCCATCTGTACTTATTGTTACTCACATTTTCCTAAAATATGATGATTTCTTTAGCCAATAGCTGTAACTTAACATAAGATAGACTACAGTATACTACTTCCCTGAGAGAAATTTTAATATAAACAGTTTCAACATTATTCCCTATACAGAGCATGAACACAAAAAATATATCAAACATAAAATGTTTAAATCCTGTATCTCTTATTACTTGAGGCATTTTATAAATTTATACTAATGTTTCTGAAATGGGAAATGGAAAAACCGCCATGAGATGAGGCGAAGTGTCTTGCCAAATTTGGGCCATTAGTAGCATTCAGAAAAGCAACATCAATAAAAAAAATACTAAAATAAACCTGCATAATAATTTGTTGTTTTCTGGCAATTGCTATGTCGGTGGCTTTTGAGTAATTTGATTGTGGTCGATAAAAACCTGACAAGATATCCATAGCACCCCATTAGATAAAAGGAGTATAAAACCGTGAGTTAATCTGCAAACAGATTTCCATGCTTATTACTATAATGATTTCATCATATTTGATGCAGAGGGCTGCAAAGCCCCTTAGCAGCTACACTGCTCTTTATTTTGATCTCACTCCTCGTTAAATGATGTAGTAATTTGACTGACCTCTGACCGGGTGCATATCTAGTCATAATTGCATGTCATTCTGACAGGGAAATTACTTTAGTGAAACCAAAGTATTCATCCTGCTTCTTGGGGGGGGGGGGGGGGGGGGGAACTAACAAAAGAAATATTGCATTAATTTTCAAATGATGATATTACATTTAGCGTTGGGGCCTCATATATCAAAATCTGAAAACTACTCAGTTACTGTATGCGCTTAATCTTAATGGTATCTGTGGATGTCAAGGGCATGGAGGAAATTAAATCGGAAAGTGCAGATAGACCAAAGAAGATATTATCTCTTGATGATTGCAGTTTTGATAGGTATTTCAGTGAATTTCATTTTCGCAGAATGGTGGAAGATGAGTTAGCCACCAGATTTTCTCATTTTTCTTCTACATGATTTATGTGAGTTGAGCATAAAACTTTTTTACGGGCGCACAGTTACTGAAGATGAGAGGTAAATTAATGCACTAGGTTTCCATCTCAGCTCCATGCACAAATGTCAGAGCGATGAGTGCCGAATAGTCCCATCATTATTCAGAGTTGTTTACATTCAAAATATGTAATGAAATCTGTTCAGAATAATGAAGGGAATAAAAGTTTGGGAAATTGTAAAAGTCATGAAGTTTGAGAAATGATGCAATGTTCCTGAAATAACATTTAGGCGTTATAAATTACATTATTATGCACCAACTCTGCCTTATAGAGACATGATAAACTGCTTCCGAATAGTAAAATGTTGTTAGTAGCACCCCGAAGTGTGGTGGGTTTAAAAAGGTTTCTGATGCTGTGTTTGTAAGGCAACCTCAGATGTACATATGTATATAAAATGTTTTTTATGCATATATGTGTGCATATCTATCTATCTATCTATATATATATATATATATATATATATATATATATATATATATATAGATAGATATATATATAGATAGATATATATATATGTGTGTATATATATATAGATATATACAGAGATGGATAGATAGAGAGGTGCAGTGTGTGTATTATATGTATTTTTATATACTTATTAAATATGTATATATAATCTGTTTATATAGTGCATGTGTGTATATTTATATACTGTACTGTTTTTTGTTTTTTTTTAATTGTGTCTTTGCATGAATTAAGATCCAAATCATGGTAGTATGGTTATGGAAATGTTTCAATGAATCACCTTTTCATGAGTGTGTATTCAGTATGTATATTTTCGGATTGCTGTATTAAAAATAGAAAAAAGAAGAACGAGAGGTGTTTGTGTTATTACATTTTTTGGTTAATTTACATATTTCTGTATGAGTACTTGTATTTTGTATTACCTGCAGTACAGTGCTTTGTCTCTTGACATAAGCACAGTGTTTACATTGAAAATTTGTTTAGCCCATTGTCTGAGAAAGTCTTATGTATTATGGTGAAGCTTCTGGTATTATGAAGTGCCATCTGCTGTTTCGGGTTGGAAATAGTTGGCTTTTTGATTAACTGGTCTCCTTCAGTATAACTTGTCATGGTATGAGGTGATAGGTTATACATGAACTAAGCTTTTTGCCTACTGTAATAATCAAATACAGGTAAGAAACAGTTCTGTTTTTTTCCCCCAGTGGAGTTAAAAGCCTTCAATTGAATAGTTAAATAAAAAAAAAAATCACCAATTGTGTTAGGCACTCTTCCTCCTTTTTTATATCAATATAATCTATAACATCACGACAAAATGATATGTTGTTTTGTCTCTCCTAAACTAAAACACATTTTAAAATTTGGGATGTTGATGTGTGGAGTTCCCATCAGAGTAACTATCAAAAGTTGGTCCTTGTTATGAGGTGTTTACCTTGATGCTTTTGTACCTCTTTTAGTTTTATATGTATATTTGTATTCATATTTAATAAAATTAACTTATCTTTTTGTTGCTTTTAGGTTAAATCTCTTATTTTCATCATTATAAAAAGCAACAGCACCAACACTTTTATTATAAATCATTCTATTTAATGAAGTCTTTTTTGATTTACTGTTCCTAAACATGTTGCATTTTTTAAGATGTACCTCTGCTTACATTATACTGTATTTATATTTTTGTATAATAAACTAAATTTATGAAATGAACTTATATGTATATGTGAATTATGCATTCTGTAATGCAGAGGCCCTCATAGTCATTCCTGGGGGCCCACTGTGGCATCAGATTTTTGTTCCAACCTGATTCATAATCAGTGACAACAACTGATAACACTGGTCTAAATTAATTAGCTGTTTTTGTTTCTCTCTCTCTTCTCGTATTCTAAATTAAGAAAGCACAGAGGCATGATTTTTACATTTATAAGACATTTAGAAATAGTTCTGCTTTTGCTGTAGATTTAAACGCTTAACTTGCTTTCATTATATTTTACCCTTTCTCTGTGCAATTTTTCCCCTTCCTTGTTTCTTAATAATGACTATTTAAAAGGAGCAGAGCAATCAACACTTAATAGTGAAAGGCTGCAACTACTTTAGCATTAGACCCACTAATTAGTAAATAAATGATTGATTAAACAATTAGAACACCCGGAAAAATAGAATGAACATCAAGATGAAAATATTGTTAAAAACCTGCATCCACAGGAAGTCCCCAGGACCAACGTTGAGAAACCCTGCTGTAAGGTAATATTTATTTATTTGATAAATTGATTTTGCTTTATCACTTAAATATTCTACATCAAATCTATTAATTTGTTGGATATAGGATTTAATGTGCACTTGTACAGTAGGCCTTTTGAGGCCTTAAGCCATATAGCTATTTTGAGGTCCCCTTCTCCCCAGCAAAGTCACCCTCAGCACACACAAAATGTCTTCTGTTAATAACAGCATCAATTAATTTATTTGTATACACCATTCTTTTTATATAAAAGCATTAAGAATGGTTCAGAATGACACAAAAACACTCAATAAATGTCAGAAATTAAGATTAAGTTACATCAAAGCATTCTAAAACATTGCTAATTGTAACATTTTTTGTACTTTGCCAATCCAATGTTATTTTAAATTAAAATAATAAGAAGAATAAAGTATGTTGCAAAAATATTGCCTAAACTGAATAATCACCCACAGTGCAGTGTTGTCCTCTGAATGGCCGCAATAACTTATATTTAATATGTTGTTTATTGTTGCTATCTCTTTATATACAGTTTGTATGAAACTATTTTTAGGGTTGCTGCATTTTTTGCCATAGTCAATGTCATTTGCATGATTTGCATTTTAAAATGAAGACAAACATTTATATAAGTCTTCTTCTCAAGCAACTAGTGTACGAAATTATCATACTTAGGCATTCTGTTATTCTCACTACAATATGCTAGAAATGGAATGGATAAATGCAGAAACTCTGCCCTCTCTGCGCTGGTTAGGGAACTTGCTACAGAACCCTAACCACATGTTTGGCTTGCATATACCAAGAAACATCTCTGTACAGTATATCAAGGGAAATAATGTTCCCGTATACTGTAGTTTTGATAACTTTTGAAATGTAAATGGCAAGTGAAGTTTCAGGTTTGTAGCACCCCAAAGATCTTAATAAAGCCATACTTTTAGCAATATCCTAGAGGATTTTTCTTCATACTTAAAGTGTCACATGCAGTGGTATGTTTAGTCCAGAAATACTATTCCTCTTTTATTGCCATAAAACTACCATGAATACAGATACATTACCTGCTAAGATGAAGCTTCTACTCTACATCCTTCTAAGCTGTCCATTCACCTTTGGTGAATCAAAAGCCATTTAAGGAGTCTATACTTCATATCTTTATCTGCCAGATCCTCCCTATGTATAAAACTATAGACATCTGATGACAATATTATGCTTAAAAAGTGTACAGATTCAATTTCTGCTATCAGTGTTGTGTTATTAATTTCCCCGTCATCTTGTGTTTCAGTAGACAAATGTATGCTTGTTGCTTACTTTCCTCTATGATGCTTGAATTGTTGAAATGATTCATTAACAGTTGCTTATCTGTATGGGAATTTGTCTGCAAACATTTTTCTTTCTTTCTTTCTTGAATGAGAGAATACTAACTAATTGAAATCTTAGTAAAAAGTTAATTCTGCTTTAGTGGGTAGTTTTGTACACATTTATGGGTTATCAATCATTTGGTTCTTAAAAACTACAGTCTTTATATTTATTATATTGACTTAATTATAATTTTTATCCATACCTGAGGGTTAAAACACTATACTGTTACCAGCAGATGAGTCATTTCTAATACTTTTTGAAATTTTCTTTCTGTTTGTAGCAAATAACACTACCTATATCCATTTCTTTTACTCTTAGACTTGTTTGTTTCAGAGTCGTTTTTCTACATAAAACTGATGGTTCAATTTAGTAGGACCTTTAACTGTAAAAGGTGAAAAATGGGGTTTAGAATACAGTAAATGCCAGTAAAATGACAGACATGTAAGGACCAACCCAGTAGTACTAGACCTTAGCAGCAGTTTTTTTGAATGAGAAAGTTCATTCATCTTGTTAAAAATTTAACCGGAACCTGCTGAAGGTTGAATAATAGAAGATGGATATGGTGGGATTTACCAAGAGCAATGTAAGTATTCACAAGTCAGTACTTGGATGAGTAGGTTACCTCAAAGGAGCTTAGAATTACAGACAGAAAAAGCGTGATTATTTTTCGCTTGTGGGAGTCAAATAAGTATTCAGGCTTTTTAGAGGTACAGTAATCCCTCGCTATATCGCACTTCGCCTTTCGCGGCTTCACTCTATCGCGGATTTTATATGTAAGCATATTTAAATATATATCGCAGATTTTTTTGCTGGTTCACGGATTTCTGCGGACAATGGGTCTTTTAATTTCTGGTACATGCTTCCTCAGTTGGTTTGCCCAGTTGGTTTCATACAAGGGACGCTATTGGCAGATGGCTGAGAAGCTACCCAACTTACTTTTCTCTCTCTCTCTCTGTCTCTGACATTCTCTGCTCCTGATGGAGGGGGTGTGAGCAGGGGGGGGGCTGTTCGCACACCTAGACGATACAGACGCTCGTCTAAAAATGCTGAAAGATTGCCTTCACATTGCTCTCTTCTGTGCAGCTGCTTCGTCAAGCGACATGCTGCACGGTGCTTCGTATACTTAAAAGCTTGAAGGGCACGTATTGATTTTTGATTGTTTGTTTTTATGTCTCTCTCTCTCTCTCTCTCTGACATTCTCTGCTCCTGACGGAGGGGGTGTGAGCTGCTGCCTTCATTGCAACTGCTTTATACGGCGGTGCTTCGCATACTTAAAAGCCTAACAGCCCTATTGATTTGTTTGTTTCTCTCTCTTTCTCTGACATTCTCTGCTCCTGACGCGCGCTCCTTTGAAGAGGAAGATATGTTTGCATTCTTTTAATTGTGAGACGCAACTGTCATCTCTGTCTTCTCATGGAGCACAGTTTAAACTTTTGAAAAAGAGACAAATGTTTGTTTGCAGTGTTTGAATAAAGTTCCTGTCTCTCTACAACTTCCTGTGTTTCTGTTCAAATCTGTGACCCAAGCATGACAATATAAAAATAACCATATAAACATATGGTTTCTACTTCGCGGATTTTCACCTTTCACGGGGGGTTCTGGAACGCAACCCCCGTGATCGAGGAGGGAGTACTGTAGTGCATTTAGTGCTCAAAAGCCTACTAACTTTGTAGTCTTTCAGGAAGACGTCAGTGTCCATGTAAGTCATGGAAATACCTGGAAGAGTGTGATTAGAAGGTTAATGGTCTACTTTGTGTGTTTTCCCACCTTTTAATCTGTGGCTCAGTGCTCTTCAAGGAAAAAGAGGTTCATGTTAAATGATCATGACTTGCTGGTCAATTGGATCAGACTGATGTACCTGTATGACTCAGATGACAACTGGTGGTTTGCTGAGAAAGACTAATAAATGTCTTTTCTTGAAATAACTTTGGGTATTGCCTCAGAAAAAGGCATAGGGTGTAGACAAAGCAATTAGCTATGACCAAAAGGTGGATAATGCTTATCATGATGTTACACCTATGATACATTAGTTGACCAACAATTATAAGGGGTGATATCAAGTTGTCCTCCAGTCAACATTAGCAGTAAAGTCTACAGATTAGATTGAGCAGCACTGGCAAATGAAGAACATGACAGCTGGTGCAGTGCCTGAGGTGAAGGTCAATGCATGGGGGTAGTTTGACAAACCAGCTGACAGACCAGGAAAGTTGAAAAAAACATTGCACATGCCATTCTCAGCTGAGGCCAGGAAAACCTTAGTTGTTGGATTATCCCTGAAATCTTACTCTGGTACTGTGAAATATAGAATACATTAGCTATGTAAAATGCCATCACCCAGGATATGTATAAGTATACCAATCACATCATACATTGATAAGCAACCTGCAACAAAAGCCACTCTACTTTGTACTTCTAACCATCGTCACACAAAACAACAACTTTGCATGACGCATAGAGTATGTATTTCTGTGTAGGAGAACAGAAGCTTCAGTAGCAGTGGTGATGTTTGCTTCAACACCAATAAAATATTTGGTTGTTATTTTTTGGTTTAGGATAATTTCATTTGCTCTGTTTGATTTTTACAAAAGAATATTATAGCAGAGTTATACTAAACAAAACATCACTAGCCAAAAATGTAATTTCATCATGCAGATTAATTGAATGTTATGAACTAATTTGCTACAGTGCCACCCTACCACAGACCAGCTCTGCAGCTCTAGTTAGCTAAGCATATGGATTACAGAAGCACTGCATTTTGGGAGTTAAGCAGGCTAAAACAAACAGAAAAAATAAAACTAACAAATACCTTCTGTAAGTTTGTATTTGAGCATATTTCTTGCAAACCCAGGAATAGTCACAGAGTTATTTTTTACTAATATAACATGTTTTTAAAATTTACATTCAGGGACCCCATGTGCAATTCTGATTTTGAGTCTTCCAGGGGATCCAAAGGGTAAATTAGGGGTAAATTAAACAAGACATATTTTTTATTTTGCTTTCCCCTTGAGGGTAGTGTGAAATATAGTGCCAGAAACAGTGCCAAGCATTACAGTATAGATGAGTCATAAGAAGGTGGTCTTTGTGGATTTTACTATTAATGAGTTCTTTCCACAGTCTGAAAGTCAGCCATTGGAAATAATTGTTAAAGTTGTTTTTTTATGGTAAAAGCACTACTGGTGTACCTAACAAGCAATAAAAAATATTTAGTGCATGCATCACGTACAGTATCCATTATAAGCCTAATACAGAAAGAGATGTTACTTATGCTTTGACATGACATGTGCAAAATCATTTATAATAATTTGTATGGGTTCAAATAATTACAGTAAATAAAGCATAGTCTACCTTTAAACTATACCAGTGTTGATCATTTAAATTTTATTTTGATATTCTCCAACAGCCCTACTCTTAATTGATAAAAAATAATCTTTATTTCTGAAATGTTGTGCAACAAGAACAATGTACCATGATCTACAGTACATTGTTTCATGGGTCATTTCAGCATTTATTTCCTAAAGAAATACTTGTGTGGGTGTGTGTTTGTATGTATGTGCATGTGCCCTTTGAGGTACTTGTTCTAAAAACTGTCAGTCAGTTGAATTGGAAATCATTTTATTCCTTACATGTTTATGTAATATATATCTGCAGCTGAATAATATATTTGCAATTTTATTTACTTTTGATTTTTATTGACATTTGTTAAAGAACTATACTATCATTCTGTGAACTTGCATGCATAGGCGTGGCCTTAAAAAGCCTAATTTCTAGCATATAGGATGTGAATGTAACACTTCATTGAGTATTCGAAGCATTATGTTGAGGTATAAAATTGTGAATTGAAACTGAACATTGCTTTTTTTCTTTATAGCTTCTTCACTTTTTCATTGCTTGTAGTTTGTATAATTCAGTGTAGATTCAAGACTGTGGTTGCTGTGCATTTGTTTCCACCTGTTATTTTTATTAATATAAGTTATAGACAGATTATTTTTGTTGTTCAGAAATTTATGAGGTACTTGTATCATGTCTTCATTTTTTTTTTCTTTTGGTAGTTTTATAAGTCTGTCTCTTGTAACAGTTAACTTGTTATGATATTCGTTAGAAGTTAAATAATGGTTTTTTTCTCCTTCACAATACTTATAATATGTTATGGCACACACATTTTGCCTGTATTTAAACCACTTTGTTGTTGTATCATATCTTGGTAGTTTGTGTAGAATCAACATGAAAGGATTGTCTTCCTGCATTTTCTTTCAGTAATTTCCTTCTACAGTATAAATGCATCTGATCAGAAGGAATCTTGATGTTAAATTGCTCTTCTGACTGTTTTAGGGTTTAGTTGGATAAATTTTATTATAAAACTTTTTGAAAGCCATTTTTTAGTTTATTTAAATAACAAAATAGTTCTTTAATTTAGTGTGAATCAAATATGCAAGTTTTTTGAGGCTGAAGTACATCAGTATGATGCCAGAGTCTGAGACATCCTTGCCCATATTCCATCCTGGTTATTTTGTGATGAGCAAGTTATTTAAATAAACTCAGGCATTTTAAAGACATAATTTCCACAAACATCTTAAAACATTTTTGACCAATATGATGTATACTCTATATGTCCGGTGCTTGTATTCTGATAATATTGTCCTTGTTTATTTGATCAAATTTCAAGCCTCCTGAAGCATGAGACATATGTTGTGTTGGTTTTGTATTTAATTATTTAAACAGTTTTATTCAAATAACAGCAAATGTGATAATGTCAAAGCATTCCACAGAGCCATACATTTTCATGTTTTCCCCTTTTTCAAATATAAATTATGCTGTTTAAATCTGACTTGAGAAACAGAGTCTCGACAGTCTTTCCCTTTCATCTAAATGCTGACATTTGCTTCCTAGATATGTAGGCAGAACTTGGCTCTTAGTCCAACTTTTTTGGCAGACATGCTGTCTTCATAATGTGCCCTGTTTAGCTGAGATTTGTCATGAACCAGAGTAAACAAATCAAGATTCATGTTAATTCCAAATTGGGCATTTACTGTGCTGACTTGTAGAGTTACGTTTGCTTATGCATATGTATAAGCAATTAAAAGTGCTAATGGGCCAGTGCTTTTTTATCTTGGTGTGTAGAATTATAAGCTTAGCCCAGTTCTTTCTGAAGCTGTTTAATACATTGGTGATTCCAGACCTAGAATTCTGGATTCATTTCTGTAAAATAGTGTGAAGGAAGGACAAAAAAATCATTTGAGAAAGTTCAGAGAAGAAACAGCCATCTTCCCTAGTATTTTCTTTCTTTTGTAAGTCTGCAGTTGATGGCTTGGAGAAGACATGATGCAGTAGCAAAACAGTTAGTAAAATTTTCTGGGATTTATTATTCTATATAAGATCATTGATATCATTCATAGAAACCTGATGACTTAAATTTGGACCAAATATTTGAAAATGTCTTGTGGGATCTAAGCCTGTTGTGTACCTGAATTTCAGTTTCAGTACCTGAAGAAAGAAATTAAAACAAAACAGCCTTAGTTCAAAACATTCTGTACTTTGAAAAATACTCAAAACATTCTGATTAGCTTATCTGTACTTACAGTAGGTAAGCACATTTTGTATAATTTTATTTTTAAGCTTGTGAAGAACAGTTGTATTGCTGTCTGACCACAATACCACAAACACTGATAAGTTATAGGTTTCTGTGTGATTTTACTTTATATCTTCATTTTTTATTTTAAAATTTCAGTCAATGTGTTAAGTTTCTTGAAGAGAGTAAGCAGTGGTGAAAGGAAAAAAAGTAATATAGAAACTTGTAAAAGAGTTGTGTCAGCAAGCATGTGCAAAAGATAAACATTACTGAAGTTTAACATTATGCCAAAAAATAGAGAATGTGTTTACTGGTTGAGCCTTCATGGCACTATAGATGCAAGGCTAGAGGCTGTCCTGCATAGTGTGATAGTTCATTGCAGGACCCTGTGTCCTAAATGAGCACATCAGATCTTCTCATGGCTTCCCTTGTAGAAAATTGACAGTACTACAGCATTTCTGGCATTTAACATGGTCCTTTCTAATATTTCACACTTCCTTTTCTAGACTTTTCAGCACTTCTAGCCAAATACAAGATTATAGGAAAGTTCTTTTGGTAATTGATTATTGTGAACATGGCCCTCTTGGATGAAATGTATTGCAGGCCCAGTAATATTAGACAGATTATATCACTTCTCTGTCCTGGGAGTACATGGGAATTGAATAGTGGAGTTTTATTCTAGGGAAAGGATGGTCCTATCCGCCCTTCCCACTTCATTGTTGCTGTTACCATACACAGGAAAAATAGTTATAGTACATTAAATATATAACATTGAAATTATGCTGGATATTAAAAAGATAATTTAAGAATGTGAGAAAACTGAGTATGTACAATCATTTAATATAAATTAAAATCTGAAACATTAAAAAAACGTACAAATACTGACAAGTTACCATGCAGAGATTAACATAATAAAACACATCATTTCACTACATTTGCCAGTTAATATTTAAAGTTTGAAATCCAGCAGTCTAATTTTTTTTTGGTCTTTTCATAATGTTTCAACTGTTACAGTTAAGTGACATTTAATTACATAGATTAAAACTGTTTTGAATAGGGGCTATGCAGCTTAATAAAACCTATATATTTACCTATACAATATAATTCTTTACCGAATAAATAAATAATATTAAAAACCTATAATTTACATAAAGTTTTAAATCGTAGTGTTTTAGGGAAGTGTGTGTCAGCAAAACAATGTGTCATGGTCTACCTACAAACCTTACTAATATTTTCAGACTCCTTATTCATTAAGCCATGGTTCCTGAACTACAGTATCACTATTATGTCTGCTAATAGTTCTTGAAATTTTTGTTCATAATATCTTACAT
Organism: Erpetoichthys calabaricus; assembly: GCF_900747795.2. Taxonomy (NCBI): domain Eukaryota; kingdom Metazoa; phylum Chordata; class Cladistia; order Polypteriformes; family Polypteridae; genus Erpetoichthys; species Erpetoichthys calabaricus. Next base: position 119,072,216 of record NC_041395.2, read on the forward strand.
GAAATCTTAAGCACCTTCCTTTTTGCTATTATAAGAACAATAATCACTGTTTTTAATGCATGCTACACGCATTCAAATATCTTGATCATCAAGATATATACGCATGAAAATAACTGTACTTGCACTTTTAATTTTTTGCTTTAAAATTCAGGATGTTCATATTTAATTCAGAAAATAGACACTTTTATTTTTTACCTGATAATGTCATTGGAAAAAGACAATGATGTGCCCATAGTATAGCATATGAATATATCAAATTTAGCAAATAGCTTTCATTTTGATGTTGCATCCCTGTAAATTGAACTGTTCTGAAGTTAAAATAAATTTAGTGAGCTAGACATATCATTACTTACTAAACACACCGGAAATCTGTATCGTCTACACAATAATACAATTTATTCCTTTTAAAGTATCTTAAATTGTATGGTCAAACCAAGTAATGTTAAGAGGTTCAAGTTGGTAATGAATTGTTAAACAAATGACATTATAAAACAATTAAATAAATAATAACTTCACTCACAATCACTTCAGTTTAAACTTTGATTTTTTTAAATGGAGTATTGGCATTATCTACATCCTTTCTGTAAGATTTGCAGTAACCTTTGTTTTTTGTTTCTGCACCGTTCACACTTCAGTGTTCTTCTGTTTTGAAAAGTTATGAGAACGGTGTCCAAATATGCAACATTATTTTAGTCTTTACTAGATCTCATAAGCCACTTTGAAACTTTCCATTTTCTATTGATACACATTACCAGTTACCAATTGCAGCAATCAGAATTACCATGACATTTGAGCTTTTTTTTCTCTTATTAAATATGTTATTTATCTGTGCAGTAGATTATTTACAATGACTGAAAGTCAGAAACCTGACTTTGTACAACATACTGAAATGCAGGAGTGAAAGGCTGCATCAGAAGGGAACATTTACTGTTAATGTCAATCTGGGAAAAAAATCAAAAGAGGATTACTTGCGCAATATGTTCGTTTCATAAAACCAGAAAAAACTGGTCCCAAGTGTTATAGCACAATTGGTTGTTCCACCTCACTATGGTGCTCTACTGAGGACTTTGGAGCAGACAAACAAGGACTACTCCAGCAGAATATCACAAAGGGCCTGACAGTGATTCTGTCATTGACAATGACACATCCACTCCAAGGTCTCATTTTAAGATCAGTTGGAATAAATTAATAAAAATGACGAGAGACAACAATTGCATCACAAGGGAGATAGAAAAGAAAGAAAATTGGAAAGACTTGTTAATAGATGGTGAAAATTATTTAATAACTGCTACAATTATTAAAAAGCAATATGAGGAGCCAGTGATGAGCCTGGAGTTTAGGTAAAGGCTCACAAGGAGGAGACTTTCCCTCAGCATTTAGCCACCATGGTGGTCCCCCTGCACTTACAAGACAATAACCCCACCACATTATAATTTTTGGTTTATTCAGGTTGGCAAGTTAATGATGTAGAAAAGGCAGAGTGATTCCTTAAGATTTAAAAGCTAAAAAAACTCTTGGAGAGTAATACAGTTTTGATGTTTACTCTTCTTTCTTTTTTCCCCATTAATTATTGTAGCTGCTATTGCAATTCTGCTTTTCCATGTGTTGATGTGCTTGGCCATTTTTATGTTGTACTTTGTGGTTGACAATTTAAAGTACCTCTCATTATTAGCTGTTCTCCCCACTAATTAACATTAAACTTCTTTTTTTTTTCTTTATCTTAAAAGTACTTTTAGTTAGTTTAGCAACTAGTGTTCTTATGCTGTATGTTTGATTTTTTGATATTAGAGCAGCTATTAATTTAAAACAGTAGCTTAACCATAGAACCACATTCCTACAGCTCCAACTCTCTGTCTATTTCAGTGCAGTGAGTTATGTAACAGCTTTATCTGTTTTTTGTGATCTTGAGATTAATTTTTTAAATTAACTTTAAAAAATGTTCAGCTTCTTACTCTCCATCATCTACAAAAAAACATACCAGTATGTTTAATTTTCTCACTTCACCTAATGAACTTTCACTTATTTAATTAGACTGTTTTGTACTCTTGTTAAATTTGTGTTTGTTTGGAAAAAGGCGAAAGATAAAAAAGAGGCAAAGGATATAGAAGATGTTGCAGATGAATAGCATCAGAGAAGATTTTTAAATTCATTTGTAAGATGTGAATCATCTATGCCTGTATATCAGTGTATAGCTGGGTCTGTATTGGATGAAAATAGCTGCCAAAGAATGGTGTGCTTAGAAAAATGGCAAATTTGTTATCAAGTGATACAACGTACCTGTTTTATAGCTTCTAGATTCCAACTTCATAACTACTCTGTGCTAATGCAATTCTGGATTTTTGTACTGAATAGTTTTGATTCAATTTTAAATGTCTTTTCCAGTGATGTTTTATAAGTCCAGGAAATAAAATAGCTTCAATAGATTTTAGAGCTATTTTTTCTTTGACTGTTACTTTTTTTAATCACTTTATATTTACATTGAAAATAATTTTGACATAAAGTGTTGAGGGGAGGAAAGGAAAGTTTGATTAACAAAGAGCCTAAAGCAGTAGAGTTTCTGTGATGGTATTATTTCCTTAGGAAAATAAAGAGAGCTCTGATACTGGCAATTGAGTTTTAAAGGTGTGATTTGTTTCAAGCTGAAGACATAGAAGAATGACAGTTTTACATTAAAGTGGGTCATTATATTTTCTTGCTGCCACTGAAAAGTGACATTTTTACAAAGTGACAAGTTTACAGTTTGATAAATCAAATTTGTGCTGAATAATGTGTGCCTCACTGTCACCGATACTCTAATGTAATGCATTGTTTAAATTATATTCTGAAGCACAGCATACAAATTTTGTCCTATTAGCATTTAATTTTTTTCTAATCCTACACAGCCTTTTGAAAATCCATTAAAATAATCTCTTAGCTTTGACAACTATATAGTCATTGTTGGCTCTTTATATGATATTTTTAGGAAAAATTATATTTTAAACCTGTACTTTGACCATCTACATTATATGCAAGATTTTGTGCTTTGTAGTTATTTTTTTAATTTGCAGAAATAAACTGGATAAACAAGATTCCTTACTTAAGTCTTTTAAATCGGTGGATTTTTCTCATTTTATCAATGATGTAAAAATTTTGCTAAGATGTGCCCTAATAAATATCCGGTTCTTTCTTTTAGTTTTTTAATTATATTGTGGGACAGGGGCAGGTGTGAAACAAGATTGATTGATTAATTTCCTTTAGTTACAACAGACTTCCTTTTTGTGAAGCCTGTTTAATTGAAATGTGGTATTTTATGCAGTGCTACTACGATTAAAGCTACATTGTTATTATGTAATCTAAAACTGTATATTGTTTCAAGGCCATCTGCTGACAGATATGACAATTGTTGATCTATTCATTTTCAGGTTTTTGTGGTTCAAGTTTAGTACCATAGCAAAGAGTCATGTTATTTCTGACCTTGTTCATTACTGTTCTAGTTATGGATATTATACAGAAATGCTTATTTTTATGCTGTTTGATGCAGAGTGCTTTTTTGTGAATGATGCCATCTAAGGACCTTTGTAATAAAAGTGCATGAATAGTCTAGAAGAAATAACAAGGCCAAATTAAAGGACACTTATAAAGGGTATTATGAATGTCATAACAAACTAGTTTGAGGGAAAAAGTGTAAAATGCTTTTTTTGATATGTTTACTTTATAGTGTCAATTAGTTTGTAGTTTACAGATTCTGTTCACCTTTCAATTTCAGCATCATTCTAATATTTTAAATGTGAGAAAAGTATTAGAGTATTATGATATATTAGGAGTTTGCTTTAGTAAAATTGTGACCGTTGAATTTAGTTTTTTAACATACCACAAGCTACTTTGAAAAGGGTTCAGGTGTGTTGAGGAAATATAATGCTTTAAGTTAAAAAAAGTCAAGATACAGAATTAAAGAGGAATAAAATGTATCACTTATGTTTAAATTCTGGCCTGTGTTTTTCTGAAGTGTGCATGTTTGCTTATTGTCCACATACCTTTCATTTTCTCCCCACATTTACTCCTGTTTCTTCTTATCCAAAAGAATATTATGTTAGGCTATTTCGTAGGTTTAAGTTAGCATGGTATGAATGAGTATGGATGTGTGCTTAAGTGTCTTGTGCAGAAGACTGGTATTTCATTCAAGGTTTATTTCTGTCTGGACCCTAGCTCTCCACAACCTTGCATTGGAAAAAGCAAGTTCAGAAAATCAACAGGACCTCAATATGTATGATTTGTGCCATAATCTTCTCTTTTGTTACACATGACTAGAACACAATTCACAATTTGGCAAATATTCTGCATCAAGTCTGCTCACTATTATGTAAATACAGGCTTTCAAGGAACATGGTTAAAACACGTTTACAAAGTTATTTTTTGTTATATTAGGAGGTTAAAAATTAATAGAACTTTTGATCATATACAATATCTGCATTCGGATGCATTCGGTACTTAATGACTTAGTATGCTGATGCCATTAGAATGTAAGCTGCATAAGAATATGACATTTAGTCTCTATTATATAAAAAAAATTGGGACGAGACGAGACGTGATCTTCTCAGAAAGACACTTTCACATCCTGTGAGACTAGACTTTGTGCCAAGAGATTTATCCACGTCCGGGGCCAGAAAAAGACAAACAGTAGATGACAAAGTAGAACGTCATAAAGAATTCAAAAATGTTGGCCTACACATGCAGAGCAGGTTAGAGATAATGGAAGTAGGAAAATTTGAAAGCCTCAAAAAATGATAGTAAAGATCACATTAGCGCAAACAAAACGGAAAATATTACTCGGTGAAATAACGGAACAGCGAAAAGAGATCAAATAGTGTTTGAGGATGTCTGGGGGAGAAGAGAAACAAGGCAGTGAGACAAAAGGACAGCTGCTGTACAGGCTTTTAAACATTCAAAGTGCTGCACAAGATGCAGATCACGTGGCACAGCAGCAGCAGCAATCCAGCAGTTGATTAAGCAAAGAGTACTTAAAAAAAAATATATATTTGTTTCCCATTGTATCAATGTTTAAGAGGGGGCGTTCAGCCCCCCACTTCACAATGGAACGTAGTGCGGGTGGGGGGTTGGCGAGCGAAGCGAGCAGAGGGCAAAGCCCCCTACTATACTTAAAAATAAGCAAATAAGTCTAATGAATAAAGGCACAACTTGAGCTTCAAAAGACTTTTTTCATTTTACTCTGTCATAAAAATTAGGCTGATATTTTTTTAATTGCCGAATTTATAACACTAACAAGGAATTAATACCTGACCCACTGTGTAGTCCGTGGGTGATATTTCACACCCATCTAAAGGAGAATTTCTTGAAGGCCAGCCATTATTGAAACTCAAATGTTTATATAATGAGAAAAAAAGTTAACAAGACAAGAGTGGGGTAAAGCAGTGTTTTTTATTTTGCTGTTGTGGACAGCGTGTTACTCATAGTGAGCTAATGTTCACTGTCTTACCTTCAAAACATTCAGCACAACAGGCCAATGACATGCTCCTTCACAGGAAGTACACAGCAATGCAATAAGAACAAATGTTGCCTTTTAATTTGGCTGTATTTGCAGAGTGGTCTGGACGTTCTATTTGCTTAACAACTATGGCAGTACAGAATAGGCATATTGGAATAATTGTAAGTTATTAGACAGACATTACAATGTCTTAATGTATTAGATGGCAATTCCTATTGAAGGAAGACAGTGTCATTGGTCAGCTTTATGTGCCCCTTGTACAAGAACAATCAGCATTGTATGAGTGACATTGATGAAAAGCCCTAAAAATGGAATTAATAGAGGAAATATAAAAAATATTGACATAATAACTATGATCAGTTTTTTTTAACACTTTTATTTATTTTGCAGTCTATTAGTGTACTTTTTATTATTCAAAAGATGACAACAGGAGGCTTGTCTTATTGGGGTTGTGACAGAAAATTTATATTTAAAGTTGATTCTGTGTGAAACTATCTTTTTTTTTTTATCAAATCATCAGGTACACGTGATGATGTACATTACACATGCAGTATTTTACATATTGTTTTAATGAAGAAAGACAACCATATTCTCCCTGTCTGTAATTACTGAAATAAGTAATTAATAATAGCAGTTTTCTCTTCTTTATCAGCTTTTCCTTGGAATTATAGAGTAGCTTTGTTTTGGTGTCCTTCTGTTTTCCTAAATATAGTTTTCATGATACGTGTTTGCTTTGTCATATTTACAAAATTCCTTCTAGTGGTGATTTAAATTATGTCCTGTTTTGCCCTGGCCTGTATTCATATAACTACTCCTCTGCTTTATTTTAAGATGTTCTGGAATCTTTTTTTTGTTTATTTGCATTTGTAGTTTAAGCTTTTTATTTCTTAAAATTACTTTAGCAGTAATATTAATTATAATATAAGATGTTATCCAGCAATAATAATTATATATAGGATGTTATCCTGTTTGTAGCATAATTGGGTTTTATATGTTTCAGTCCCTCACATTTACACAAAACCTTTTTTGTGCGCTCACTTTTTAACATTTTTACCATATTTCTATTGCTTAATTTAGCTTTTAATCTCCTGCCTTCATTTCTGTGGCATCTTTTAAATCTGCGTTTTTTTTTTCCCTCAAACTTGGCATCAAGAACCTGCTAGCAGTACTATTGACTTTGACAACAGGGATTACTCAGCAAACAATGCATTAAGTAACAGGAAATAATCTCCAAAATGACTATTATGAATTGCTATGCTCTAATTCATCATCTTATGTGAATGTCAAATTTTAGCCTATTTCCTGAGTCAGATTTATTAACTAAATACTTTGTTTTGTAGACTCCTGCTGAACAAGCTAAAGTAAGAATGCAAATGGTTCTTCAGGCTGCAGGTAAGAAATATTCTACTGTGTGTGCAATATTTATATTGACTGTTTTCGTCCTCCTCAGCTGGTATAGTGGCATGCAGTGCAGAAACAAACATGAAATGTCATGGACCGGAAAACTTTACATACTAGCATAAAGCTCAGTTATTTTCAAATTACATTTTAAAAGTAATGTTACATTTCTGAAGTATTAACAGATTTTCTGTAAAAGTACATAGAAGAAAGCTGATGCTTCACTTTCCTGATACTTTTTATTTTGATTTTTCTTTCATTTGATTTTTACCTTGAGTTTCTACACAGTAAGATTAATAACATTGTGTACCATTTTTAATATGAAATGGTCATATATCAATATTACATTTTTATATAATTTTCAAATTACAAGTAACTTTAGCTTATACTATGCATTTAACTTTGCTTAAAGTTAAAAATTAACAAACCATATCAAGTTTAGAAAGACTTTACCCACTTAGTTCTTGCCAAAAGTACAGTTGCATTAAAAGACAGTGAACCTTAATATAGTCTTTAGGTTTTCACTCCTTTGAATTCCTTGAATTGCTATAGATTTTTTTGAAGTGTTCTAATAAGTTGATTAATTATTTTTTTGTTATGAGTGTCTTTTTATATTCTTAAATTCCTGTACTTTCGTGTAGTGGTTGAAGGTCTGATTAAAGGGCGTTTATTGATCTTAAACTGCCAGCAGGTTTTAGAATTCAATCCTGTATTCTTATAATATTGTAAAGAATGCCACCTTCCTGTTATTTATGCTTTATTTAAAACATTAGCTTTTGTAATCCAAGGTCCTGTGTTTGGTATGTTCTAGTGTGTTATGATGATATAGCTAGTGTTTGGCACCATGTCACTCTAAGTATTACCAGAAGTGTATTATGATAAGGAGTAAGTGGTTGGTTATATAGCTTATGACTGTTTTCCACATTTGATACATATCAAAAGTATATTTACAGTAATGTTTTTGTTTACCTACTTCTTCTAATGCTGATTTAAATGTATGTTTTGTGATATCGGTAATTTTCATTGGCAATAATGTCTTCATTCCCACTTTTTGTATTTTGGAACTTTAGAAAAGAAATGACAATCTTTTTTAGTCACATCACTGTATGTGTGTTACTCTTTTCTAGTTGTTTTACATTATTCATTAATCACATAAAATCATGAAGAATATCATTGCAAATCATTTTAAAGTAATATATGTGTGGCCATATCTTGGTTAACATTCACAATATTTTCAATAACAAAACAAAAACAGTCTCATATTTCATGATTTAAATTGTATATATTACTCTCTACATCTTTGAAGTGTATAATTATAAAACAGATGTGACAGCCTGAAGCTCAAAAAGCACAATTTGTTTATACTGCTCACAGCTGTCACCCTTCATTTTTTAATTTTACAGTTTGAAAATGTATTAAAGGTACCCTGAGTTATATATCATTCCAGCTCAGAACCTATGGAATTTGGAAGACATTTGAAGCTTATGGAACCTTCATTAAGAATGCTTTTGAAATAAGTACCATGCCTCCACACAATATTTGTTTCCTGATTCCTTGGTGGGGAAAAGCACACATATTTTAATCTCATACTGTTCTAGCTATAATCTTTCCAGCATTATTTTGAAGTGTTAAGTTGAGAAATGCATACTTTGGGAAATGTATGTTTTACGTATATTTTACACATCAACTTTGAAGTTAAGTGTATACATTTCCGAGTTATAATTGTATCCGAAGGCCACAGAAATCTTTATTTATCTAGTAAACTACAATGCTGTGTACTTTGGTGCTTAATATGTGAAAAAAAAGTATTTGTCAGATGTTAAGACAGAGGTTTAGCAGTGTTCAGTGCTTAGAGTCACATTTATGTCTATTACCAAGGCTCCAGTTTTTGTCTTCCATTTATTCTGTTTAATTTTTCATTGGTGTACAACTCTTGCCAGTAAGGTTCAGTTTTTGAATTGAAGTTTGATTAAATCTCCATTGTGTTATCTGAAAATTATTAGTCTAATGTTCATCAGCTACTTAGATTATGTAATTACAGCCCCTGCTTATTTAATACTGGGTAAAGTTTATGTGGCAGGTTATCAATAATTAGTTTCTGCTGCTAGCATAGGCTAGTATTGCATAGTCTTTCACCAGTGTTTGCTGTGTCCCCTTTATGCACATCACCATTATATGACCAGAAACCTGTCTGAATTGCATGGTAAATTATTTGTCACTTAAAATAATTGCATGCTTTGAGTATTTACATAATCTCTAACTAGAAACATCTTTCAAATCATTTTAATACAGTCAATCTCTTGTTTGACACAGCTTAAAAATTAAGTCACCTACCAAGATATTCTGATTTGGAAACATAGTAATGATTTATTTTTCTTCAGCAGATAACTAAACAAGTATGACATTATCAAGATCTTTTGGGTAGAGATTTAAATTGGTGTTAGCAGGTACCCATCAAGGTTCAAAGCTCACTTGGTATGTGTTTGTGAAAGAACAAGTGAAAACATATTTATTGAGAAAAAAGTCTTTATGGTGCATCAAATGTAATCAAGTCTGAAGTGTTAATCAATAATTAGTTAACTGAGACTATGAAATCTGTAAACAGCCTGTCTAGAAATATGTGCACTTTTTGAAAATATTTAGCAAGTGAAAGCATTCAGAAATGTACAAATGTATAATATTTTCCAGTTTCTGTCTATGAAGTAATATGGTTTGCCCTTAGCTTACCTTAGGTTGCCTTATTTTATTGTTACAGTTGTTGTATTTGTTGTCAGAAAATATGTTGAGGTCCTCTGAAGTTAATTCTGTTTACCTATACTAAATTTACTACACTTCTGTTTCACAAATTGTAATTTGTTGTATTTGGTCATGTTTGACATAACCATATTCTTAGTGTCATTATTCTGGAATAATTCTATAGTTTTAAAAAGTTAACACTTTATTGAATCTGTTTTTATTTATTGCAAAAAAATAGCACTGCAGCTTTTTAATGATTTTCTTTTTTGTTGTCTCATTCTGTGTTGTTTTTTCCCCCTTCTGGGTTTTATTTTTGAGCAGATGTTAAACAAGAGGTTGTTGAATGCTAATATTGCAACAGAACTGTGTGTTAGTCTGTCTTATGTAGACTTGCATGCAGCTTGCCAGTCTTGTTCTTCTATTTTGAGTCTCCAGAGATGCTTAAAGCTGGACCCTTTTCTTTTTTTGTCACTCTATATGGACTCTCTCAAGTCAGTATAAAGCAGATCATCCCTTGGCTAAAGCTCTTCAGCTTTTGTTATTGGGCTCTGTAGGCCTGTAATTAGGCCTCCTGGCAGGCCTTGCAGGCCGGTTAATGGTCATATGGGGTTTGTGGGAGGCAGACTGGCTTTATATAAAGCCATTGTAGCGATATGTTTATGGGTCACTTCCTACCAGGCCCCTCCTTTGTCCTTGTGCCCCTTGGGCCGACAGAGAGAAGTTTCCCTTGACCGTGGACAGCTCAGTTTGCCACTCACAATCCATCCATATAATCCCTAGTGTAAACAGAGGATTTATCTCGGCTTCTGTCACTTGCTCCCCAAACCACTTGTGTCTGTTCTTTATAAAACTACAATGCTCAGAAAAGCAGCTTTCCTTAATAATATATATATATTTTAATTTTATGCTTCTATAGGCATCTTTCAATCACAATTAACTCTTTCCTTTAAAATAATACTACATATTCTGTGATTGTGCACGTAATAGGTATTTTTCCAATTTTAATGCGCCTTTTATCATCATCATGACACCACCAATAGTATCTACTTTTTGAGCCTTTATGACTTCATCATTTTTCACACTCCTATACACTCAAGCAGACAATATCATATTGAAATATATATGTTCATTTTAATGTTTATTACTTTAAAGTTATGCCAGAACAAATTTCTAGTTGGAACACATTTAGAGGAATGAAATCTAAAAAATTCCTACCACCATGCATTTTATTTATGTGTGAAGTATAAAGAGTTGCTTCTGAAAGAAAAATTAAGCATTGGTGTTTTGACTAATACTTACACAGTAAATAGAGGTATTAAGTGTTCTGAACTCAGCAGGAGCCTGAACTTCGAAATAGCCTATAACAGATGTGGTGGAAGAGACCACATACATAGACTGTATCATTTTACTCTGGTGGAACTAATGGGATCATTCAGTACTTTCAGAGGTCTGTTTTTATTCTACAAGCTGCTAAGTTAAATAAGATGCACACACTTTTTCTTAAAATCTTGCACATAGGAAGACAATGAGAATGACTTATGTGCAAAGATTTTATATACCAGACGAATGTGTGTTTCTGTGGAAAAATAATCATATCTAATGTGTACATTGCTTAATTTACAATCCAGTCAGAATACATTTTAGCCGTTTTGTATATTATTTACGTATCAATTAAGAGTATCTTCTTTTCAAAGATGTTATGTTTTCTTCTTGGTCCTGTACTAAGAACAAAGAAAATGCACACCTGTCATATATGTCACTTTCAAGAATTGTTAACTGCATGAACTGATACACTACAATACAAATACACATTAACTTTAATATTGTTGATCAGATGAGTCTCAATCCAGTGATATAAAAGCAAACCTTTCTAACTCTGAAACATAGATTCTTTTGTTTGTTTAATCTGTGATTTTTAGTGTTTTATTATAGACTAAGTGTGTTCAGTGCAAGTGAGAAAAGATAGGAAATTTCAATCAATTAAAAAAAAAAGGGTTAACAAAGGATAAAAGATTTGTACTTTATCTTGAGAACATTGCTTAGTATGACATGTCCATTAAGTTGTTTGTATTTACTGTAAAGACGATGTAAAAGGTTCAGAATGATGTCGTTTTTCAGTTTTGTCAAAAACTTAAATAGATTTCCTTTGTAAATCTTGTCAAGTGTTTAGTTCAGTCTGTAATTCTGGTTATTTATTGATAGGTTTGGTTTGTCTGGAGTACGTTCTTGTTTACTTTACAGTTTCCTCCATAGGATGTAATTAAATATGACAAAAGACCAAAGATCTCCATGGTACTAATCATCTAAAAAGATTTACTGTTGACATTTAGTCTTTAGTAATTAGTAGTAGCATTTTAAAATTGCAAGCTTTTCATTTAATTATTTTTAATAGCTGAATTTTTTTTTAATTTATAATATTTGTGACCTTAAAGGCAGTATTTTTTCTTCAAACATTAAAAGTCACTCAATTGTGTGTCCTTTTAATTTTCTATTGTTATTTATAAAAATTGATAGCTATTAAAATATCTTCCAGTATCTTGAGCCCCAGAGAATTAATATTTTAATAACTTTTCTGCTGAATTTTGCTTATTATTTAAATATTTTTGTATTTTTATAGCATACTTCATAAATATTTCAGTCGATTAACCTAATGCATGACAACCATACACACTGTACAAGATCTGATTTAGTTTTAGTCTTATATGGCACTTTTTATGTGCCTGGTATGATGGTATAGTGATTAGCACTGCTGCCTCACAGGTCCAGCGTCCTGGATTTGAATTTGGCCCCTGATCACTTTCTGTCTGGTCTCTACTCATTCTCCATGTGTCTTCATGGATTATTCTACAAGTGCTCCAGATTTCTTCCAATATCCCAAATACTTTAATGTTAGATAGACTGGCAGTTCTCACTGGGCTAATGCATGTATGTGTTTGAGTGGGCACTGTAATGTACTTGGCACTCTGTCAAGAGCAGGTTCCTGTCTTCCACCCAGTGCTGCCAAGGTAGGCTTCAGTTGTCCATGACCCTAAATTGGATTAAGTGAGTTTGAGAATGTTATCTTTCATTGTGTGCAATCTGACACACCACTTAAAAGAACAAGCAAATGCAGTGTAACAGTGCCAAAGATAAAAGGAACTAAACTAGATATAGTACAGTAAAAGTGCCGGAAGTAAAATCACATCGGTTATTAATTGTGTTAAGTATTAAATGTGAGTTGAAGCAGAACAAAGAGAAAAAAAAGCAAGGAGAAGATATTTGTGAACAAGCTAGCAGAACTTCTTTGTCATTCTGAGAATGTTGCTTAATAAAGGGAAAAAAGCATTTTTCATGTATATTTTTAATGTTAAGTGCAACGAAGCCAATCAAATGTTTTTATTTATTTATTTTTATCTGTGAGCTGTATCTTCCTAATGCGTGGCAAATATATAGCATGCATATTTTAGTTTTTTAGCCCTCTCTTACCACAGAATAAGATATAATAAAATGTCAGTAACTTTCTTAGTAGAAACAGGAAAAAATACTGTGAAATATTTCCAAGTTCCATTTAAAAAGAAGTGAACACATTTTTCTTGCTGTTACCATTTTTAAATAGCATCTGTTGATTACTTTGCATGTGTCTCTAGAAGGTATGCTAAGTCTAAAACTGAATTTATTTTTTCTTGACAAGCAGTGGCCTTGTCAGATCAGTATTTTCAGCCACATGGTGCCAGAGCGATTTCTCCCCGTTTTCAATATGCAAAATTACCATAACACAAAAAGGAATTATTTTTAATTTGCTGTTTTCCATAATTTAGCAGCATATGGTATAAACGATTTTGATGCAAATGTATGTGCTAATTATTTGCAGATGAATCTTACAGACAGGCTATTGATGTTAAATGAAAGCAAATTTGCCATTGCCTTAAATTTTGCTAACCATTTACTGTTAAGTAAACTTTGCAAAGTAATTTAATTATCTAGTTCTGTCTGCTGTAGATCCAGGGCTTTTAAATGGTTTTTGTATATGCTATGAACTGCATGTGGAACACATTTCCTGATTATATAGGAAATTATTCAGGGAGGAAGCATTTACTGCACTCACTAAGGTATTTTTCACACCTCACTAACTCTCTGTGTTTTGGGAAGATGTCCAAGTCATCTCTTACTTTGTTTGCTTTGGACAACAAAAATGTTTGTTTTACTCAAAGGATAATGCAATTTCTGACACACATCCTCTGAGAATTGACAGCATATTTGACTTTGGCTAAGAGGTTTTAATAAACCATTTGTATAAACTGCTTTAGATTAAAGCAGTGATTACAACTATTGATGCTCATAAGGACACATTAAAGTCCAAATTATCCACACATCCAGTTGTGCTCATAAGTTTACATACCCTGGCAGAATTTGCGAAATATTGGCCATTCTTTGGAAAATAAAAGTAGTCATGCAGAAAGCCTTTGTTTTAATTAGGGAGTGTGTTCAGGCGGGGTAATTTATTATCACATAATCATGTGTGTCCTGTGCACTTTTTAAATCATAATGATAACTGAAATCTCTCAAATGGGCCTGATGAAAAGTTTACATAGCTTTGAATGTTGGGGCTGGTAATATACACACAAGTTGACACACACAGGTTCAAATTAAGGAAGAGTGTTCACACCTGTAACTTCTTTGATTGTAATCAGTGTCTTTGTATAAATAGTCAATTTAAATTCATGCTGAGCTGCACTGACTTTGCTGGATACCGAGCCATGTCGAATGACTATCAATAGTTGTAATATAAAATATAATGTGTGAACAATATTCATCCACCCACTAATTTTTCTAGTACAGCATTTCAGAAAGCAAGGGCGTATCACAGCAGTATCAAGTTGAATGCAGAATTCATCTCTAGATGTAACATTATTCCATTGTAGGGCACACATACCAGTTAAATTGTATGGGACAGCAACCATAGTAAATTCAGTTGTCCATCAACCTATTCACCAAAAATACACTCTTTAAAATGCAGAAGGAAAACTGAGAACCTGAAGAAAATCCATATGGACGTGAGGAGAGCATGCAGACTGCAGACAAAGTGTGATTGGGCCGAGACTCAAATTAAATATTTTGAGCAGTAAGAAACTATATTATTATCTCACAATGTAGGAAGTACATGCCTTTAAATATAGTCATCCTTCATACAGTATGTTTTATGAATGTACAGTACATGTAAAATTTTAACTGAAGAGTGAAATTTACTCTAATAATTATTCATTTATTCTGATAGTTAATTGGTAACAGTTACATGTCTTCTAGAGTAGTTTTATGTTTACGTTTCATTTTAATAATAGACTTTACTACTTGTGATTAACATAGAGAAGAATACGTAAAATATACTACTCCTTTTTTTCCATCTTTATATGGAATAAACCTTTAGAAACAATACAGAAGAAGGTTGTTTTTCTCTGTAATGTGTTGTCATTACCTAAAAATCATAAAGCTTTTGAATATTTTGATTTTCTATTTAGAACCTGCATTACTACTATAGATGACAGAACGTACAGTATCAGGTCAAATTAAAGTTCAGTTTCTAAAGACTGTGTGGCCTTAAGCATTGCCTGTACACTCTCTGCTCATTATAATGTACACAAGTACTATTACATGCAAAAAGCTTTTGGTAGTGGATTGCTGCCAAAGTTAATTTTGAGGTAATTAGGACGTTTCCGTTTCAAGCTCATTAATACTGTTTTATATGTCATGCACACATAAATATTGCCACTATGTGTGTGTTTAAAAATGAAAAAAATATGCAAAGTTAATTCTGCACTAAACAATAAAGGGAATATTAGAAAATTTGTTTCTTTGTTTATTATTGAATAAAGTATTTCCCTAATATCTTTTTTGAGAAGTAGGTTGGTGCAGCTGTTCTCAAATTTTTCTATTCGTATAGCTTGCACACACTTCGACACACTTGTATATGTTATGATAAAATATAATATGTATTTCATGTATAAATAATATAAAATAAGTTACTGTTTTTATGTCCAAATGGTGTTTTTTTTTAAAAATCAAGCTTATATAATATGTTTTGCTTATTTAAAGGTATTTTAAAGCTGGCTTGATAAAAAGCCTCCTTTGTTTCAAATGACTTTTGAGCATTTAATATGACCAAATAATTGTGCCATCCCAATTTCTAATAGCTGTATTTGCTTATGTTTTCTTTGTTGATCAAAATGAATGAAATTAGAATAAACAACCTCTAAGTCATTTGTAATCAAGGACTGATTAATGGAGTTTAGTTTCATGGCCATTATTCATTCAAGAACACCTGATATCTTTCCCATAAACAAATTGTGTTTGTCTAAATTAAGAAATTAAATGAAGCATTTGATGAGTTTATGATTGACCCTTCCAACTCCAGACCCATTACTCAATGTCGTTATCATACAAAACTATTTGACTAATGTACTGTCAAAAGAAGCATGTGGATTTATTATAGTTTCTGATTAATGTGTACCCTGCGCCAAACTAGATTTTAATAATTTTTTGATTCTCATCCCAGCAGTCAAAGAGGATGTTCATCTTTGATGAAATGTTTTATGCCCTTGCAGATTGAAAGGTGATTATGAGCTGTTGACTTGCATGATTCTCTGTAGCAGTTGAAAAGTATTTTATGTGGATGTTTAATGAATTTTTCTGAGGAGCAGCAAATCAGGTTGCATAAATGTCTGTCTCTGTTTCTTCAGGCTGAATTTTAAAAAGAGTTAGATAACCTAGTGTTGGGTGTGAATGGCAGACAATGTGTTAAGAAAACCATGGTTTCCAATCATGATCTCTGCACTGACATTGTTAGTAATGACCACTGCATGTTCTGGTCAGTTCAGTAAATCATTTCATATATTCCTCTTGATTAATGTATTCTGAATCCAGATAGTTAAGTCAAAAAAACTCTTTTTGCTTATTTACGTTGCTCTGGCTCTGGCGTTTCCATTTTCTGCAAGAGTATCTATGTTGTTTATTGTGTATGTACAGTACATTTTGAATTGTTATTGTGGCTGTTTAATTGCAGTGTGATATATTCTTGTCAATTTGTTTGCCAGAGTTTCATTACCTATAACAATACAAGATCAGGAAATTGTATCAATGAAATATTTTTATTAAAAACACTGCATACAATTTATGTAGTATTTGGTGGTGGAAGATCATTTGAAAATACATTCCTTTTTTTATATTTTACTTAAACAATTTGAATTCCTGTTTGTTCCTTCGAAGTTTGGGATACCCCCCACTATTAATGTATTCCTTATTTAACAGTGCTTTTAAACAAAAATTCACTACTTGTTTATTTGTATATTTATATATTACAGTGTTGCCTTAAGTTGAAGCAATCTATGAATCTGGTTAACCAAAATAAAAACAAATGAGTATTTTTTAGCTATTAATCTTTGTAAATCAATTAACTTCCAATAAAAAGCCCCTATAGAACATTGCCTTAATTACAGTTCATATTGCATAGTCCACCATAAGTTCTTTTAACTCATATATATATTTTGTAATTTGAACCACAAAAGTATATTCCTAAAGTTTTTAATTAGATCATACTTTAGAATAAGATTAAGTAAATGTCATTTTATTATTCAGTAACACGTCATTTCTGTCACTTTGTTTTAATGCTTTTCCTGAAAGAAAATTGCAAAAAAGTTTTCAGTAGCATTAAAAAAGAAAGGATGTAAAAATGGCTTAGCATGTGTTTTTTTAGTGCCCTTGTTAAGATGTAAGACGTTTTAGTCATACAAAGATGAAAGAAAAAGTATGTACTCAGCAGAAAGCCATCAGCTAGTTTTAACATAAAATCTTCATGGTTTGCAATACAATGTGAGTGTGATACAAAGTTGATACACATGTACTAGTTTGACCTGTTTTTATTGAATGTTATATTAATTATGTGTCTTTTATGTTTAACCTAATGCAGATAGTTTGTAATGTAGTATAAAAGAGTCGTAGATTAATTATATCCATTCATTTTCTGAAGGTTGTTTGCACATTACACTGTTTCAGTAAGCCATAATCTATTCTAGCTGTACAAGAATATTTTGCTAAGGCCTTCAGGAATGTCAGTAACCCCATGAAACATCTTGCAAAAAATAAAATAACATAAATGATGAAGTGTTATCTCCTAATCTACCTGGTATTAAATATTTAAAAGCTTTGCTGGCACTACACTTTTTATAATGAAGACGGAAACATCACTGGCTCTAACATAACGGTGGTACAGTGCCTAAAACAATGCACATAATAATGATCAATAGCATTTCTCAAGAAAATGTGTATCTGTCATTGGTTCTCTAACATCACATTTAAAACCATCTTTCACCCACACATTAGAGTTGGGGTGCTTCCACATAGTGAGAGTCATTCAGTTTTTATTAAGAAAGGAAACATAGATTTCACATCAAAAGTACTGTACCCTTCTCCTTTCTTTTGTATACAAAAACATGAGAGGTAAAGAGATTAGGTGATCGTAATAGATTAAACATCCTTTACTTTCAATATTTTGTGTGTTCGTGTACAGTACATGGAGAAAATGCATTGTCATGCAATTTTGGTCTGTTTTTGGATAATGCTTTACGTCAGGCCTATTGAAGTGCTTATGAGTTTTATATATTATTATGTAATATAGCACTGGGTTGTATAAATGAAAAGTAAAATAAAGCAAAAACAAAAAAAGAAAACATGCTGTTGTAATGTCCTGCATTTAGAAAAAAAAATCAAATAAATAAATAAAGCCAAAATGATTAAAAGAAACAAAATAAATGCTGAGATTTCATATTTGTAATATCAATATTCTTTCTTATGCTCAGAAGCCCCCAATTAAATTAAAGGAAGTTTTGTTATTTGTCAGAGTGTGTTTTTTTTGAATTTCATCAGACTTTCAAATTAATAAAAGCCATTTGGCCACCTTCTCTTTCTCTTGGGGGGGTTGTTTAGTTTTGTTAAGCTACACATGCTTGTATGGAACGTTACTTGCTTTCAGTAATATTAATAAAAAAGTTTCTTTTAATTCTTGTGTCCGTATAACATTGTATATACTTCTTATTTGTTTTGATTCGTAAAAGACTGTTTTTCTTAAAAATTAAACAGGCCTTTACACATCTGGGTGACATACAGCTCAACTTTCGCTCTTATGGTCAAGATCCTGTGCAGATATTGCTTTAATTTTTGAACATAGCTAAGAAGACAGAAGTGCACAGTTTAGAAGTCAAGATTATAAAAGTAAAAGATAGACTATACAGTCTGACATGAATGCTAAAAAGAATTGTCTGCATATTGCCTGATAGGTTTCATGCACCACCAAGCTAGCAATTCACACCTAGCATTCAAGAGGTAGATTAACTTGAAGAATTATGACTACAGTATAAGCTATTATGCTTCTTGAGGATTAAAGTAGTATTGCAAGACATCTTTATCTCCTCTTATTAAACGTGGCTATTCTTAATATGATAGTTGGACTGCTCATCTGTGAATGCTAAAGATTCTTAGTGTTAAATGTAATGTACAGACGGTAATGTGATTAGTTCATGCCATTCATCTTGGGTATTCTGGTATTAATAACTATGTTAATGAATTTATAGTTATTGCATACCATGTAAGACTTGAGAAGTAAAATTGTGCTCTGCTAAATTACATTTTATTAATAGCTATTATTTCATTCTAACTGAAAAGTTAATCAGGAAAGAAATGTTTCAGAAATCACTTCTTGGTACCTAAAACTAGAGTATATGACCAGGAATGTTCTTCAGATATTAGCCTTACTCATTTTTTAGCTGCAAAGTAAAGAATCACAATTAGTTCTGAACCCAAATGGAATATAACTTTATGGATAGATGATCTTTAAGTGGTATAGAGTGTTTTTTACAGTAAAATTCACAAGCTATATCTGGAATATGAGTTATGTGGAAAGACTTAAGAAGCTGTGATCTGTTAGAAGTACTTACACTTATGAGGAGAATAACTGAAGTGGATGCAAGCTGTTTCTTTAAAGTAAGTTGTTTAACGAGAAGGTGGAGGCACAACTGGAAGCTGGTTAAGCAGAGATTTCACACAAATGTTAAACCTTTTTTCATTCAAATATGTGTAAATCTCTAGAACAGCTGCCTAGCAGTATGGTTGTAAATAGCTCTTTGGGTGTCTTTACACTTCAACTCAGTATTGTTTTTAAACACTTGCTGAAATGGAACTGATGTGCTTTACTAGAAGAAATCTTGATAAATATTAATTTAAAAACATGGCCTTTTTATGTTTATTGCTTAACATATACTAATATTGCACCTTAATTTTTTCAAATTGCTGTTTTTATTTAACTTTACATGACTTAAAATAAGTAAATAAATAACATTCTTCAACTCCCTTTTGAAGTAATTTTGGTTTTTCTCATGCTGTTCAATGTATTTTGCCAGCCTTTTGTCTTTTCTGTCTAACCAGTCCTTTAAAAAGTTTGCCAGGGCCTTACAGTTTGAGCCTATCCCAGTAGCATTGAGTGCAAGGGCAGGAGCCTGTACTAATGGGGTGCTAGTCCTTTGTGTGATACTGCCATACATGCACCTACACACACTCTCAAATGGGTTTAAAAATGAACAAGACAATGTTTACCAAACTACACTGTGGAATAAAGTGAGCTAGATGGATTCTTTTATGTCCAGTGACAAAGCCACAACAAAAGATTATGTCAGATATATTTATGTTTCATATTCATTTATTTCTTACTTACTCATTTTACGTTTTTTATTTTCACAGCAAAGTGGCATAGTGTGTAACACTGACACATTACACATCTAGAATCGTAGGTTTGAGTTCCGCATGTTGATATTGTCCCTGTAGAGTTTGTTTGCAAGAGCTACTTCCAGGTGGTCTTGCTTTCTCTTTATTTTAGCAGCAACATAGGAAAAATGACCTAATGATGTACATCATTTAAATGTTGTATATGAAATAAATACACAGAAAGAATATTCAGAAAAGTCTAGGAAAGAACTAAGGAGATACAGTAAAGAGCATGGAAGGGTTTATGTTAAACTTGGAGTTTCCTATTTAATTCAGACTTACTATGAACTGCTTACATTTAATTAAAGCTTCATTGTGGAACAGGAGGCCTTTTCAAGAATGTAATGCCATGAAGTACAGTATGCAGTTCTTTGATCATGAATGTACTAAGATGTGTAACGTAGTCAGCAATCACCTGGGCAGTTAGTATTGATTTTCATTTTGAGTGTTGATTTGTAAACATCCAACTACCCATTTTACTTATTTCTTGTATGATTTTAAATTCTGTATCTCTGTATATTTACAGTACGTGCATTTGTGTGTTTAGGTGATCATTTTTGCTGTTTTCTAAAAGTATACAGTATATATAGTCTCTTAAATTTCTCTTTTATGTTTAAAGGTTAGAGAATGTCACAAATATCAGTGAAAGAAAACGCCTACACTAATGCATTTTGAATTAGGCTTCTGAATGTGAAAAATGTAAGGAAATATACAACATCTTTTAAGACATGTTTAATTATGTTTAGTTATATTTTTAATTATAGATTTTTATTTTTATATAACATACCCTAACTGTATTTATGTAAATATTTGCCTTAGATGTGCGTTACTGTATTCTGCATTAGTGTTTCAGTAGGAAAAGAGCAAATTTCAGATTTTTTAAACTTTTGTTTCCCAACATATTTTGCATTTCTTTAAGGAAAGTAACATGTTAAGTACTAGATCACTTTTCAGATGAAAATTGCATTACTTTGCAGATATATTTCCCGGTGCAGAGTTAAAAAAAATATAACAAGCAAGTGGTAATGATCTATGACATCAGTTTGATTTAACCAAATTGATTAACTGAATTAGTTGTGCAAGGAATCAAAGTGGGAAATGACAATCACATTGAAATGTAAAGATGTGACAGATATGTCGGTTTAACCTTCAAATCATTCATTTTTACACCTTTGGAAGAGTGAGCACACTTAAGGTTGTCATCATGCACACTAACACAAGGCACGAGGTGCTAAATTAGTAAGAGTTCTCCTAAGGCAGAAATTTCTCAACAGACATGAGTTTCAGGATGGGCTGTCCAAACATTTCTAAAGAAGCAAAAGTTAAAGGACAACTTTGAGGTCCAACAAATTTAATTGTTGGCCATAGAATCTCAGTGCAGCAGACAAAGGATGCATCAAATTGCAATACATTCAAATTCAGAAGAGTTCTAGCACTGTTATCACCTCTGATACCACTGAAACCCAAGTATACCCCTTTACAGTCTGGGGAAGTCTTGTTAGAAGTGGTGCTCATTAAAGAGCTGCTGCCAAAAAGCTTTCCTATAAAGTAGAAACAGGGCCAAGAGACTCTTCTATGCACATAAATGTAGCAACTGGGATGTTGAACAGTGGCATTAAGTGGTCTATACTGGCATGTCAAAGTTTGAAAATTTTAACTCTAACGGGGCAGTTTGATAGTAGAAGAGCTAGAGAACAATACATGGATGAGTGTCTAAAGCTAGCCATGAAGCATAGCGGAGGATCTCAGCAGGTTTGTAACTAATTTCTGCAAATAGAGTTGGTGACCTGGTCCTGATGTACAGATGTACAAGCAGTTTCTCATCCATCATGAACTACCAAAAGGAAGAAATGTGATCAGTACCAATTTCATTCTGCAACAGAACAGTAATTCCAACATGTGGGTAAGATCAAAAAGACCTGTCTTCATCAAAAAGGACAATAAGGTGTTCTGCAACAGGAGGATTGCCTCGACAATATCTAAAATCATCAAGACAGCTGTTACATAGAGTAGAAAGTGTCCAATTCCGATTCTGGAGGATCACGAAGGTGGCATCTTATCATTCTAACCATTTTCTTAAATAGTGACCAGTTTATGCTTCCAATTAAGTTAATTTCTTTTCATTTTAATTGACTTGCTATTTAAGACTCAGGCCAGTTATTTGCTTCTTTCTTACTTAATTAGCAGTCAAGCAAAGTTAAATACAAAGTGAAACAACACATGACCAGTTAACCTTTGTCCATTATACAATATCTGAAAATAAAAAAAAAAATGTGAAGATTCCCGCAATGTTAATCTGCTCAGGTCACCAGCATATTCTTAGACAAAAGAAAATCAACAGATTTGGAAGTGTCTGCTGTTGAAGAATTAGAGCAGCAACAGGTCATGGAATTAAATAACAGGTTTAATTGAGAACAAGAACTCACTTCTAATTAAGAAACTGGTTGGAGTTGGAATTTGAAGCCCTGACTTATTCTTCTGTTAGCCCACTTCACATCACATTTTTGTTTTGCTGCAAAAGAGGCAATTCAGAAGACTGAAATCATTTAACAGTTAAAAAAAATAGTCATTGAATAAGTTAGTGACAGGAAAGAAAACCTGCAGCCACTGTAGCCATCCAGGATAGGACTTGGACTCGCCTGACTCCAAGTTCCCCAAAATGTTTGGAACAAACTTCCAGCCAATTTGTTGTAAAACTCCACAATGGTCCAGCCAAAGGTATCGATTCAGCTTTAATGGTACCACTTTATTATTTTTGAAAGCTTTTGCTTTACCGAATTTTTGTCTTGAGTATAATACTGTATGTGTGTTTATGTGTGTATCTTTATATCTATGCATGGTTAATAATGACACTTTATATTGCACAAATTTGAATCTTGCACATATATTCCCAAGCAGCATATAGGGTAAAGCTAAAAGTGTAATCCATTTTATTATTACATACATTCCAATAGATGCTGTATTGCAAGACAAAAATCAGCTTATATTATGTAGATATATTTGGTTTTTATAGATGTATTAATTTTGTTAATTTAATTTTTCCTTTATTAAGTTATTGTTTCAGTTTTTCTGTGAATGCAATTTTTCAGCCTTTGCTATAGGATTCTGAGCAGCTGCGCTAATGTTTGCATTATGCTTTCTATTGAAATGAAAGAGACATTACATTTTATTACTGTATGAATGACAAAATGGATTCCAGTAGTTGACACACGGCAAATGTTAATGCATAACCTACTTAGCATCTGTGGACACTTTTTGTGACTGAAGACAGAGAAGAAAATTAAAATTAGTCAAAACCTTTTATTGATACATACCAGACAAGGGTAAAATGACAGAGAAACACAGTCCTAGGACACCGCGCTTCATCTGCCTCGAGCGCAGATGTCCTTGCTCTTTTATACCTTTCTAATCTCCTGATCGTTGACCACGTAAGCAATAAAAATAGCGTCCTGACTCATTGTATTTTTCCAATTTTGTAAAGTCATTACCCTAAAGGTATATTTTCTTGTCACACACATCATCAAAAGAAAACTTCCAGAAAGTATACATGCTTTTTGTCACGTACGCAAAACACAAACAAGTTTCATCATTCTGTCCTATTTTCTGTACACACATACATTTTGTTCAATTACATTATTTTATGTTTTTACACTCCTCCCTTTTTGAACAAAATGATGTGGGCAATATAATTCTCTCTTGAAATGGTTGATGAAGGGGAAGGGGGAAGAAAATGGAAGAAGCTATACGAGACATGCGCTCCTCATGTAGCATATATGCCCTTTCCATAGAGGCGGTAAAGTACTTAGATATTATATAGCGAAACAAAGGGATAATACAACAACCAACCAGGAGGAGGAGGCAAAATATCACAACCAAAGAAATGAAAACAGATCTTATCCATTTTCCCCAGGATCCGAAGGAGGATGTAAACCACTGATCCCAGGGATTTGTAATGCCAGAATTAGTGGAAAGTTCTTTAGAGAGAGCAGTGAGGCCTGCCAATGCACGAGTTATTGATCCATCTGGCGCGGTATTATTTGGAATATATGTACAACAAGCATCACCAAACATAGCACAGACACCTCCCTTTTTCGCAAGTAACATGTCCAAGGCTAGACGATTTTGCCAAGTCATCAGAGAAGTACGATCAAGCTGCTCATGTATGCCTTCAATAGCGTCTTTGGTGAAGTTAAGGAAACGTTGTTGGTTCCCACAGTTGATAATAGAGCAGAAATCAAACTGCACTGATGTGGTAATTCCTAACGGGAAAGTCAAGGTGACCAGGGCAGTAGACAAGGGAAAAGAAAAGCATAGTAGCACAGCAATCACGGCGTGTGGTGTGGATAGAAGAATTTGGAATGGTCCTCTCCACCTAGGCTGATGCCAGTGTTTCCTCCGAGTATCTCGAACCAGGATCCAGGTGCCCAAAGGAATTGGTAAATCCTTGGAAAGGGGGCTGGTCCTCCAGGCTTGATTAACCTGCTGGTGGATTTCCTTCAACGAGGTTCGCAAACCTGCAAGACTAGAGAGAAGATCATTGTCCACAGTATGCAAATTCACATTTCCTACAACCATGCCAATGGGCATGGGACGTCCGGTCAGAATCTCAAACGGCGATAGTCCCAGTTGTCGGTGTGTCCGTCCCCTTAGTCCCATTAAAGCTAAGGGTAGTGCATCCGGCCATGATAAATTAGTTTGTTCACAAATTTTTGCGAGTTTAGCTTTTAAAGTGCCATTGCATCGTTCTACGATGCCTCCGCTTTGGGGATGGTATTTACAATAATGGTGCACATTAATTTGGAGCCAGGTGGTTAACGGAGTTCACAAAATGAGTGCCATTATCTGTTTGTAACTTTTGAGGGATACCCCATCTTGGAATAATCTCTTTAATTAGTGCTTTAGCTATTGTTTTGGCATCGTTGTGTTTTGAAGGGAAAGCCTCTACCCATCGGGAGAACACATCGACAATCACAAGACAATATCGGTACCCTTTAGACAGGGTTAGTTCAATGAAATCCATTTGGAGGTGTTCAAACGGACCCATTGGATTAGGGGTAACGGCGGGACTTACCTGGGTACCCTTTCCCACATTAAACTTTTGACATATTGCACAGCATCTGCAAAATTGCTCTGCATATGTAGAGAAACCTACAGCTTCCCAATGTTTTTCAACATCTCGAACCATGGCATCTCTTCCTGCGTGATCGAGGCCATGGGCGATTTTTGCCATTCCTGGGAAAGAGGCTTTTGGGAGAAAAGGTTTGTTAGTGTGTTTATGAGTCCAGACTCCATCAGAGAGGGACCCTTCTTTGGACCATTTTCTCCTTTCGATATCCGTGGCTGCACTCTGTAAAGAAATAATTTGATTATCAGGGTCCTGGTCATTTCTCTGTTGGAATAAAGAAATTGGTGTGTTATTATATGCAGCCTCTTTAGCAAAGTGGTCAGCTAATTCATTTCCTTTGCTAACAGGATCCTGTGTGAGCTATCATTTATCAATCGCTAGCTTCGATGGTTTGGTTATAGCTTCTAAAAGGGATTCGATCAATTTCTGATGTTGGATGGGTTTGCCAGTACTGGTCTTAAATCCCCTTAGTTTCCATAGTGCTCCATGATCATGGCAGACTCCAAAAGCATACCTGGAATCCGTATAAATTGTTACGATCTTCCCTTCGGACAGCTGACATGCTCGAGTGAGTGCTACGAGTTCAGCTGCTTGTGCACTTAAGCTTGATGAAATTCGATTTGCTTCCAGCAGGCGGTCCCCTTGAACCACTGCGTAACTGGTTGAGATGTGAAGTTTTGGCTTGTACTAGGATAGAATGTACAGCGTAAGGCACTTTAACTGTTAGAGGGCTCATGAGAACTACATCCGTGCTTGCTAATACAGCTTCTGTTGTTGCAGCCACAGCACGAAGACACGGAGGAAGTGCTGCGGCCACTGGATCCAGTTTTTTAGAAAAATAAGCCACCGGTCTTTGTTTATCTCCATATTGTTGCGTCAGTACTGCATTCATAAATCCCTGCTTTTCGTCCACGAACAAAGTGAATGGACGAGAATGATCAGGCAAACCTAGCGCGGGCGCAGATAGAAAAGCAGCTTTGAGGTCACAGAGAGCCTTCTCAGCCAGTTGTTGCAACGGCTGTGCTCTTTCAGTAAAATTTAGAACCCACTGTCTGCAGTAGCCCAGAATACCTAAAACAGACATAACCTGTTGTTTTGTGACCGGTCTAGGAAGATTTTGGATGGCTGTAATGCAATCGCTAGAGAGAGCTCTTGTTCCATACGTAATGTCATGACCTAGATATTTTACAGTTGTTTTGATTAGCTGCAGCTTAACTTTAGAAACTTTATGGCCATTGTCCCCCAAAAACAGCAACAATTTCTGGGTATCTATTGTACAATCTTCTTCCGTAGCGCTACATATCATTTCCATCTACATACTGTATCCCGTCCGGCCAAAAGCCTTCTAAATTTTTGGGCAAGAGCTTATCCATAAACACAAGGGGCTTCAGTGTATCCCTGAGGCATGACGGTCCATGTCCAACGGCGGTACCGCGTTTGACAAGATCGGGATGTACGGCGGAGATGCCAGCCTCTGCTTCGGGAGACAAAGGATATTGGGCACGGTGCGGGCGGAAGGAGGATTTCGGGTGGATCACCAGAGGCTCACAATGGGCTATCCTTTGAAACACTACTTTAGTTATTAAATGGTCAGGAGTATCAAAAATACCTGGAGTAACTTGTAACCAGTCTGTTCTTTCAAGGCATTTTTCCACCCATGGTCCTATTGTGTGTGAATTAGCTAAGGAAATATGAGGCACTATGCCACCAAGATAAAATATGTGCTGTGAGCATGTAAGATGAACAGAAGCAGCTGCCTTTGTGGAAGAAATAAAAACACAGTAGATGTGAAGGGTTTCGGGGCAAATACCAGAAGTAAGGAGAGATTCTAGCCAGGTGGTGTCTACTTCTATAGGGAAGTATTGGGCAGTACAGTGTAAAATGTCAGGGGCCTGTAAATTGGGAAAAAGACAAGGGGAAAAAGAGTGTAGGGTTTTGAGGAGAATGGTGTGTAGGGAAATATCTCAAGTCCATGCTGCAAAAGAGGGTTTGGGGTAAGGGGTAAATTGACACAACAACTTTTGGGGTTGAACAAAGTAGGTCCGCCAGGACGTGACTGGACTTGAAGAGGTTTTGATACTTGAAGAAGGTGAGGTTGTCCAGAACCAGTAAGCACAGTAACAGTTTCGTTCGAGGCAGGGACCTTTGCCAGCGAGAGGGTAGATCGAGTGGCACCAGTGTCGATTAAGAAAATAGTCTCAGTGCCATCAACGAACAATGTCAGTAAAGGATCAGTCTCTGAATTATGGGTGAGCAAAGGTAGTTGAAAAGAGTGGCTGGAGGTCCCAGCGTTTTTCTATGGCCAGTATTGTTGGTCAGGGGTGTCAGAAGAAACAGGTGGAATAAGGGGAGGTGGGGGTTGTTGCTGTCTGTGAGGGCACTCCCGACGAAAATGTCCAGTTTCACCACAAGCGTAGCAAGAGTAGGAATTAACATTGGGATTAAAGGGAGAGGGAATTAAAGGATTCTTAGTGTGGTCAACAGGAGGAGCTCTAAAACCACCTCTTCCTCGTCCTCGTCCCCTTCCTCTAAAGCCATATCCTCGACCTTGGTCAGGAGCATTCCTGGTATAATAGTTCATCTGTGCTGCCAATAATTTGGCATGAGAGTCCGATTCCTTCTGCTTAGTTTGTTTTTCAGCATGTTCAGCATGTCGTTTGACTTCATCAAACGTGGCACTTTCCCACTCAATACAGGAAGTGCGGACCTTGTTTTGTATATCAAAACGCAAACCGGAAACAAAAGGTGGAACTGCAGCTCGGGTGCGGTCATCAGCATTTCCCAAGCCCGAGTGATTAGCCATAAGGTCTTGAATCCTATGTGCCCATTCATCAACCGTTTCGTGTCTCTTTTGTTTTGCAGCAGAAATAAGGGACCAGTCCGTTCCTTTTTTTTTTATATTTTTCTGCAATATTTTGTCTCAACGCCTCCCATTGTGGGTTAAATTCGCCTTCTCCACCTATCCCCTGTCCTCGAGTTAAAGCTGGGTTCCATACCCATGGAACGTCATTGCGGACACCCCTGCTAACAGTGGCCCATGTGGTCCCAAGCTTTCGACGAAGTACCTGGGTCCATTCAGCAGCATTAGGCTTATACATGCTATCTAACTGATCAAGTTGTTCAACAAATCTTAGTCCTCCTACTTCCTTGGGATCTGGAAGTGCATTCACGACATCTTTTAGTTCTTGGATGTCCCAATTCCGATTTATCATAACTGTTGTGGGATTTTGGGGTCCAGCTGGATGGGCAGGGTTATAATGGGGATTGGGAACTTCTATTAAAGGGCAAGTAAGTGAAGGTGAAGGATCAGAAGAGAAAAAAGTTGGAGCTGGTTTGTGAGTGGAGGTTTGACTTCGAGTGCATTTGGAGACGGGGGTTTGTCTAGTACAGGGTGGGTCATCACGATGGGTTGAGGGGTCATAGTGATCTGTGCCTGGGGAATCATCAGGGGAAACTTCTGCTAGTTGTAGTGCAAGGGGGGGGCAGTCGGAATGGGGAATAGAGGAGGGGATAATAGAGGTGCCTGAGGTTGGTTCTGAGGAGGGGAAAAAAATAATAGGATAAAGGGGGTACTGCTTCTAAATTTCTATCGATCATATCCATTCGATACGGTCCACTATTATAACAACCCTGCTTATTCCTACACAGGATCTTCCTAGTTTCCTGTATTTCACTTACATCTCCTGTCCCCTCTATCGGCCAACGCCCACCACTCTGTCTATTCCGTTTCTTACATGCCTTCTTGAAATCTAAACCTGTCTTCTTTTCTATAAATTTCCTAGGAGACCCATTTTTACGGGGCGTCTGTTGATCCTCCGAAAATAATTCTTCCAGCATTAATGATTTTGATCCCCCTGTGCGGCGATTAACAGGCTTACTGTTATAAGTTCCCATTATGTCCCCTTGCTCTCCCGGGTTCTGTATTTAATTTTCCAACTATATACTGATTCGCCTAATCCCTTGTACGTATGAATCAGCGAGGTATTAAGTGTGCCACTCACTATTCCCTTACTGTTCCCTTCTTTAGTCCCAAGGGGAGACACCTAACTATCGGTCCTGTCCCAGTTCCCAGGAGAACACGGTATTGTTGCTTATTCCGTATGTAGATTTATTTATTCCGTCCTAACAGCAATCCTGCAATCTGTGCTCTTTTCGGTTTATATTTCCATACCACCCCGTTACTCGTCCCGTTAGCCTGTCCGCTCACATCCCCGGATTCCAGCTCAGGTGACTTCGTGTCCGATTCGGTTCAGCAGAATACTACATCAATACGTCCAGCCGAGTCTAGGATATGGGTGAGGCCAGTATCCTTTCGTCAGACCTTTCGTATGCGTCAAACTGCTTGGGTCAAGTCTCCATCACCTTAAGCAACCCGTTGAGATATGAGTATGACTAGACGGTCAACAGGAAACTCGCCCTCCCGTTATTTAGAAAATAAAAAATGTTCGGAAATCCCCCGGTGCTTACCCCAGTCTGGAAGTGTGCAAGCTCTGTCTGGAAATCCGTTCAGTCACTGTGGATGTAGCAAAGAGGAGACCAGGGACTCCTCACGCAAGAACTGTTTCAGGACAGGGCAGTCCTAACTTTTGCCGGAGCTGCATGCTCTGCTGCCGGAGCGCTCAAGTTGACGGCAGTCCGCTGGTAAGACGGATCACTGAAATGGTCTCGCTGGAGGAGTCGACCGGCCGTCTCTTGCCCCACGTCCGGGCGCCAAAAACTGTGGACACTTTTTGTGACTGAAGACAGAGAAGAAAATTAAA
The DNA here is from genome assembly GCF_900747795.2 of Erpetoichthys calabaricus. Lineage (NCBI taxonomy): Eukaryota > Metazoa > Chordata > Cladistia > Polypteriformes > Polypteridae > Erpetoichthys > Erpetoichthys calabaricus. The sequence goes on from NC_041395.2 coordinate 119,102,502, forward strand.
ATTAGTCAAAACCTTTTATTGATACATACCAGACAAGGGTAAAATGACAGAGAAACACAGTCCTAGGACACCGCGCTTCATCTGCCTCGAGCGCAGATGTCCTTGCTCTTTTATACCTTTCTAATCTCCTGATCGTTGACCACGTAAGCAATAAAAATAGCGTCCTGACTCATTGTATTTTTCCAATTTTGTAAAGTCATTACCCTAAAGGTATATTTTCTTGTCACACACATCATCAAAAGAAAACTTCCAGAAAGTATACATGCTTTTTGTCACGTACGCAAAACACAAACAAGTTTCATCATTCTGTCCTATTTTCTGTACACACATACATTTTGTTCAATTACATTATTTTATGTTTTTACACATCGTATTTACCCCAGAAAAAAAACAAGCAAGAAACATTGAATTTTTTATTAACAAGAAAAAGTTTTTTTGCATGCATCAGGAACATTTAAAAAGCAAAATGTCAACATAAATACAGTAGAAAAGGTATGTCAAGTGCCCACTGATGCAAATTTTGTACACATCCTTTGTGTGATATGTTTTGAGCTGAGACATTTGCCAATGCACAGCCCAATGTTGCAATCAGGAGCATGTTTATTTGTGCATATTTTTTATATTTCTTTTCTGTTGCTTGCACATAAGAGGGTAGAATGTCATTGCCATGCAAGAGACACACCCAGTATGTTATTTCAGGCTATTACAGCGCAAGGCTTAGTGATTTCCACATTTCCTCTGACACGAAAAATTGACAATTGCTGCATTGTGAACACTAGTTATGGCAGTAACGTCTTTCTTATCCTTGCACTTAATCACAATGTGCCTTTTTATCACGTAGATACTTTCAAGCCACAGTGAAGCTTCACTCAAACAAGTTCACTGGGAATATCACAGCTGTTAGGTTGTACAGTACCATGTGCATCAGTTTCACTATCCATGTCCCCAATTGAAAACCAACTTATATTGTCATCACTGTTGCTTGATTGAAACAATGGTTCAGTTTCTGCTCCTTCTAAAACTACCTTTATGGCTTTTCACTTGCCATTGTGCTTTTTGTTAGAAGCTCTGCCCCACTCATGAATATTGATAAAATACTTAGAGATAACTTAAAGTGGCAGAAAGCATAGAAGTATTCATGTTTTTGCAGCATGGTGTTATTTTATCCACTAGAAGGCAACAGAACATTGTCCCAAGAGTTTTTTTGGGTTTAATACTGCAAAGAATATTAGTACATGTCACCTCAATTATGACTCGGTTTTAACCATCACACTTGGGGTTAATGCCAAGGATATTAATATGCCCAACAGATTGTAACTTCCAGACAGACAGATATATATATTTATATGATTTATTTCTTTTAAGTATTGGTAATAGTTTCATTTTCTGTGTAAAACTGTTAATTTAAATAACTGAAAATTAAATACATGAAAAATGCAGATATTGTACATTCTGCCCTGTACAATTTGTATGTTAATGTTAATGATTAGAAAAGAAAGATGTGAGTGGGATTGTACAATGATGAACTATAAAATAAACAAAGTTAATAAATGACGATGCGTGAGGCTTTACATTAAATTTCCTCTGCTAGTTCAGTGCTGCTACACTTAGCTATTGACTAAACTCCACAAGAAGTATTTGAAATTGTTTTCAGGATCTGACTTCTTCTCATCACTTCTCATCTAGCTGTCAAAATACAGACAACCCTTAAAGCCTTCAGATTCAACAAGCAAGACTCATTGCCTTTTTTTCATTTACAAAAACAAATCCTTTACAAGTAATCACAATCCATTTACATTCTTAAAACTGCAGTAAAACACTTTCAGTCAGCTCTGTGCCCCATTCTGTCTATTGTCTTGTTTGCACATTTATGCATCAGTCTTCTCATGGTAAGAAAACTGCTACATTAACTGCCATTAATGAAATTAGTTTTCATGAATTTACTATTTGTTTATTAAAATTATTAATGTACTTGGACTGTTTAACCTTAGATTTATCGTGCAGCGGGCCAGCTATTATTTTATTACTTCCATACAGAGTGGTGCCCAGTACTTTTAACTTTGCACGTTTCAGAGTTTGAACACTAAATTAGAGAGAAATTTGATTTGGAGTTGAACTGCACATAGTGAAAACAATGCAGCAACAGATGGCACTTACACAGTAAGCATAAACATCTGTTGTGCATCCAAGTTGTTAATCACTCTTGCTGTGAAAGCATCTCATGCGTTATGTTTGTGTGTTTTCATTGCTTTTTCCACTTTATTGTTGGTGTGTTTGGTTAATCCTAAATGTTAACCATGGCATCCAAGTAGAGTTTGGAAGTAACGAAGCCTAAGAGGAAGGTTGTAATATCGATGAGATGAAAAAGGAACTTATCGTGAAGCATAAACGCGCTACATGGGTCATCACCAGTACTCACTAAGTAACAGTAAATGGAATTCCCATTTTATTTTACAGTATTTAGGTATTTATTATTTTCATGTTATTTTTATTTTAAATCATGTGTATTTGCTGTTTACGTTTATTGAAATGGGTATTGTTTAGGTTCTGGGAGCAGATTAATTTACCTTCCATTATTTCTAATGGGGAAAATTGATTTGGACTTCAATTGATTCAAAGTTCAAATGGCCTCTTGAAACAAATAAAGTTCAAAGTATGTGGAACCACTGAATATATAATATGGCAGCATATACTATAGAGCTATACAATATCCAGATATTAATTCATTTTGCAACATGTACAAATAAATGCAGTGAATATAATAGTAGTAAACACACACCAGAAACTGTAATTCAGACCACCCACATACAGAATACAAATTTTAAGGCTGACGTAGATGTGTCTGTGTATATAACTGTAATATTGCATTTCTGTTTGCACACTTTTCAGCCTGTTAGCATATTTTACTTGGTGTAGAGCAACCATGAGAGCTAATAAGTTAATGTTCTTGATACCAAAAAGTAAAGAATACTAATTCCCAATGAAGACAGTGTGCTTATTCAAGGTATTTTCAGGTTAAATTTGTTATTTAATTTAGTAGGGAGTTACATAAGCATACAATTTACATCTTTACTATACATATAAACTTGTAAGCTATAAAAGAATAAAAAGAAAGATCATAAAGTTTTGGGGCGCCGAAGTGATTACCATTTATTACAATGCAAAAATAAATCAAATAAATGAAAAAAAAAAATCTTTAGACGGTTGTCATTTGTATTCTCCCAAGATGGTGGTTTAAATAGGACATTCAGTTGTAGAAGCTGGATACTGGAAGTGAAGTCACTAGAGGCTAGTCTGTCAGTTATTCTTTCTGCAGTGGGAGGTAGAAGAGAGCACTGAAGTGATTCCCATATACAGTAGTATGGTGCAAGAGTAGATCAAATGGGAAAAAAAAATTATCTTCAGGCAGTTGTCATCCTAATCTCCTAAGATGCTGATTTAAGTATAGCAGGTTCAGTAGACTGGTAGAGGCCAGTCCATCAGTCATTCTTTCTTCAGGGTGAGGTAGAAGAGTGGCATTAGATTACAGTGGCAACCCCTGATTCGGAGGATAATTATTATCGAATGAGCCCTGAGGTTGTCTCCCAATCACACATGTTTGACAAAGTGTACAAGTTATTGAAGGACTTTGAGCATGCAAAAGGTGCTATTATAATTATTATATATATAAAATATATATACACGGCCATATGAAAAAGTTTGGGAACCCCTCTAAGCCTGCATAATAATTTATTCCACTTTCAACAAAAAAGATAACAGTGGTATGTCTTTCATTTCCTAGGAACATCTGAGTACTGGGGTGTTTTCCGAGCAAAGATTTTTAGTGAAGCAGTATTTAGTTGTATGAAATTAAATCAAATGTGAAAAACTGGCTGTGCATAAATTTGGGTACCCTTGTAGTTTTGCTGATTTGAATGCATGTAACTGCTCAATACTGATTACTTGCAACACCAAATTGGTTAGAATATCTCGTTAAACCTTGAACTTCATAGACAGGTGTGTCCAATCATGAGAAAAGATATTTAAGGTGGTCAATTGCAAGTTGTGCTTCCCTTTGACTCTCCTCTGAAGAGTGACAGCATGGGATCCTCAAAGCATCTCTCAAAAGATCTGAAAACAAAGATTATTCAGTATCATGGTTTAGGGGAAGGGTACAAAAAGCTATCTCAGAGGTTTAAACTGTCAGTTTCAACTGTAAGGAATGTAATCAGGAAATGGAAGGCCACAGGCACAGTTGCTGTTAAACCCAGGTCTGGCAGGCCAAGAAAAATACAGGAGCGGCATATGCGCAGGATTATGAGAATGGTTACAGACAACCCATAGATCACCTCCAAAGACCTGCAAGAACATCTTGCTGTAGATAGTGTATCTGTACAACGTTCTACAATTCAGCGCAATTTGCACAAAGAACATCTGTATGGCAGGGTGATGAGAAAGAAGCCCTTTCTGCACTTGCGCCACATCGCTTGTTGTATGCACATGCTCATTTAAACAAGCCAGATTCCTTTTAGAGCAAAGTGCTTTGGACTGATGAGACAAAAATTGAGTTATTTGGTCATAACAAAAAGCTCTTTGCAATGTGGAAGAAGAACACCACATTCCAAGAAAAACACCTGCTACCTACTGTCAAATTTGGTAGAGGTTCCATCATGCTGTGGGGCTGTGTGGCTGTGTGGCTAGTTCAGGGACTGGGGCCCTTGTTAAAGTTGAGGGTCGGATGAATTCAACCCAATATCAACAAATTCTTCAGAATAATGTTCAAGCATCAGTCACAAAGTTGAAGTTACACAGGGGATGGATATTTCAACAAGACAGTGACCCAAAATACAGTTCGAAATCTACAAAGGCATTCATGCAGAGGGAGAAGTTCAATGTTCGGGAATGGCCATCACAGTCCCTGACTTGAATATCATCGAAAATCTATTGGATGATTTGAAGCAGGCTGTCCATGCTCAGGCAGCCATCAAATTTAACTGAACTGGAGAGATTTTGTATAGAAGAATGGTCAAAAATAACTCCATCCAAAATCCAGACACTCATCAAAGGCTATAGGAGGCTGTTATATTTGCAAAAGGAGGCTCAACTAAGTATTGATGTAATATCTGTGTTGAGGTGCCCAAATTTATGCACCTGTCTAATTTTGTTATGATGCATATTGCATATTTTCTGTTAATCCAATAAACTTACTGTCACTGTTGAAATACTACTGTTTCCATAAGGCATATCATATATTAAAAGGAAGTTGCTACTTTGAAAGCTCAGCCAATGATAAACAAAAATCCAAAGAATTAAGAGGGGTTCCCAAATTTTTTCATATGACTGTGTATATATATATATATATATATATATATATATATATATATATATAATATCACATGGATGTTAATTCAACAATATCAGAAATTAATAATAATACTCACACTGGCATAGCATATAAGGCACAGACTCTGAAAAATATCATTAAAAAATCAACATGGCAAGAAGACCGGAAATCTAGGTTTTGATTGCAATACTAAGGTTGGTTTAATTCAATGTATAAACATCTTTGAAATGGGCTTACATTAAAACTTTGGTTAAAGCTCCTTAAATATTCTCCTGTGTTGTCCATCATTACCTGTGACTTAATTGATTAGACTCTTTACATTCATTCCTGCCATACTAAAAAAAGTTCTTCATAGTTGGCCTCTTACTGGGGAAAAAAATTCTCTTTAACATGGGATGGTGACAATACGGTCTTTAGATTTGCATATGTTGACAAAAATACAATAAACAGTAATCCTAGGTAAATGATTAAAGATGCTCATCGTACTGTACTCAAGTTTCATTGAATTTTTTATTATATTTGGTTAATCAGTTTATTTTGAGAACCTAAATTTAATGTACAGTGGTGTGAAAAACTATTTGCCCCCTTCCTGATTTCTTATTCTTTTGCATGTTTGTCACACAAAATGTTTCTGATCATCAAACACATTTAACCATTAGTCAAATATAACACAAGTAAACACAAAATGCAGTTTTTAAATGATGGTTTTTATTATTTAGGGAGAAAAAAAATCCAAACCTACATGGCCCTGTGTGAAAAAGTAATTGCCCCCTTGTTAAAAAATAACCTAACTGTGGTGTATCACACCTGAGTTCAATTTCCGTAGCCACCCCCAGGCCTGATTACTGCCACACCTGTTTCAATCAAGAAATCACTTAAATAGGAGCTGCCTGCCACAGAGAAGTAGACCAAAAGCACCTCAAAAGCTAGACATCATGCCAAGATCCAAAGAAATTCAGGAACAAATGAGAACAGAAGTAATTGAGATCTATCAGTCTGGTAAAGGTTATAAAGCCATTTCTAAAGCTTTGGGACTCCAGCGAACCACAGTGAGAGCCATTATCCACAAATGGCAAAAACATGGAACAGTGGTGAACCTTCCCAGGAGTGGCCGGCCGACCAAAATTACCCCAAGAGCGCAGAGACGACTCATCCGAGAGGTCACAAAAGACCCCAGGACAACGTCTAAAGAACTGCAGGCCTCACTTGCCTCAATTAAGGTCAGTGTTCACGACTCCACCATAAGAAAGAGACTGGGCAAAAACGGCCTGCATGGCAGATTTCCAAGACGCTAACCACTGTTAAGCAAAAAGAACATTAGGGCTCGTCTCAATTTTGCTAAGAAACATCTCAATGATTGCCAAGACTTTTGGGAAAATACCTTGTGGACTGATGAGTCAAAAGTTGAACTTTTTGGAAGGCAAATGTCCCGTTACATCTGGCGTAAAAGGAATACAGCATTTCAGAAAAAGAACATCATACCAACAGTAAAATATGGTGGTGGTAGTGTGATGGTCTGGGGTTGTTTTGCTGCTTCAGGACCTGGAAGGCTTGCTGTGATAGATGGAACCATGAATTCTACTGTCTACCAAAAAATCCTGAAGGAGAATGTCCGGCCATCTGTTCGTCAACTCAAGCTGAAGCGATCTTGGGTGCTGCAACAGGACAATGACCCAAAACACACCAGCAAATTCACCTCTGAATGGCTGAAGAAAAACAAAATGAAGACTTTGGAGTGGCCTAGTCAAAGTCCTGACCTGAATCCAATTGAGATGCTATGGCATGACCTTAAAAAGGCGGTTCATGCTAGAAAACCCTCAAATAAAGCTGAATTACAACAATTTTGCAAAGATGAGTGGGCCAAAATTCCTCCAGAGCACTGTAAAAGACTCATTGCAAGTTATCGCAAACGCTTGATTGCAGTTATTGCTGCTAAGGGTGGCCCAACCAGTTATTAGGTTCAGGGGCCAATTACTTTTTCACACAGGGCCATGTAGGTTTGGATTTTTTTTTCTCCCTGAATAATAAAAACCACCATTTACAAACTGCATTTTGTGTTTACTTGTGTTATATTTGACTAATGGTTAAATGTGTTTGATGATCAGAAACATTTTGTGTGACAAACATGCAAAAGAATAAGAAATCAGGAAGGGGGCAAATAGTTTTTCACACCACTGTATGTGTTTATAGTATACTAGTCATTTAGCCCGTTACAATAACGGGTGCTAGAACAGTAGTGCATAAACATTAGTAGGAACAGTCTATATTAAATGGCAAGGGACTCTGACCTCATTCTTTTCGTTGGTCGTATTTTTCTTTCATTCAGCCTTTTTTTCGTTGATGTTTACTTGCTTAGCTGACCGTTCTTCTTTGGCTGCCGCCGTGTATTGTGTGTCTTTAATTTTCTGTGACAGTAATACTGTCTTGTACGTCCGCTGGTTTGTACATCCGTAATATACCTTTAATTTTCTCTGGCGGTAATACAGGTGTGCGCGTCGGTAATATGCCTTTAATCTCCTTTGACAGTAATACTGGCTTGTATGTGGCTGTAATATGCGTCACTGTATTGTGTACCTTTAATTTCCTCTCGCAGTAATACTGGTTTGTATTTCCGTAAAACGCCTCTAACTTTCTCTGACAGTAATATCGTGCAACGCACAGTGCCCCGTGCATGTGCACTTCACCAGAAGACACACAGACGCACAAAGGGATTTTATTAAAGAGGATAAGGCTGCAAGATTATGATTGTGCTATCAATATCATCGTAATGTACCTATTGTGCTAGATGTTAAATAGATAGCAACATAGTATGAATTCTTTTGTATAGTGTTGTTCAATGGTTATTTTTTTCCACTAATGTGACACAGATTAAAACTTCATTAGAGAATTATTAAATATTAAAGAAATGAAAGAAATGCTGCCAGTATAGCCACCTCAAATTAATTTGCGCATGTAATTTTTCGCTGTTGTTGTAGTCAAATGCCATTCCCCTATGTTTCAAGCGGCTATTTTTGAATCAGACCCCTCCACGTCTGGTTTCCACCAGTCCTGGCCCCTCCGTAGTGTCCACGGTTTTGTACATATAGGTCCTGCAGTGAAAATTATAGTTGTCATTGTGAACTGAGAAATCCATAGACGCCCCACACTGTAAGGTATATGAAGTTAATATATATCCATCCATTTTCCAACCCGCTGAATCCGAACACAGGGTCACGGGGGTCTGCCGGAGCCAATCCCAGCCAACACAGGGCACAAGGCAGGAATCAATCCCGGGCAGGGTGCCAACCCACCGCAGGTTAATATATATATAAATATATATATTAATATATATGTAAAGCTATATAAAGCATCTCAGCAGTCAGTATGTAGCTGGTATTCTTAGTTGTCTATTAGGTCACATCTGTCTCATGAACTTATTTTTCTTAATTTTGACTATTTAAGATAAGTATCTCTACACAGTTGTCTCGAATTTGAATCACTTAAAGAAATTTAATTGAACTGCCAAAGAAAAAAATTGGATATGTGCTAAAAATATGAACTGAATGACTTTTAGATGCAATCTGAATGTAGCCTTAGTGGCTTGTAGACACATATAGACCTAAATACAGCTGGCTTTCAGCCCTGTACCTAAAGTAAAAAGTGCCAAACATTATATGTGCAACAAGATTATTGTAGGTATCCTTCAGAAGAAAGCAATATTACTGAAAGAAAAAAAGAAACTTTATTTTTGGAGGGTGGCAAGGACTTTACATGCCTTTTTCATATTAGCCTGGAAAGCTGTGTTTAAAAATTATTATTATTATTTTTTTTATTTTTTTTAATACTACATTTCATATAAAAAATTGCAAAAGTACTAGATAAAGCCAAGACCAGCAATTTAGCTGGGTTATTATAAAGATGTAATGCACTTAAAATTAAGTTCTCAATTACTAAGCACTTCCACGTTCTCTCCTGGAGCTTCATGATGTTAATGGTATCTTTATAACCTTTTTAACTTGCTGTTCCTTTAACAGAGACTGACAATAGCAGGAAAGTGTTTGCCCATGGCAAGTAAAAGCTCATTTTGAGCCAATAATAAGTCTTTACTATTTAGATAGGTCGGAAATAAAATTTGTGGGAATGTCATTTTACTCTAGACAAAAAAAAGTGATTGGATTATTTTCTTTAATGGACTCTAGCAGCACATAATGACTGTGGTGTGAGTTACAGAACTGCCTGGTGCCTTTGATTATTTGAAATACAGACAGGCCTTTCTGATGTGTGAAACAGGAGAATTACAGTATGGATAGAATAAAATAAATACAAATATTTAATCACAAAAATACCTTTAATCTGTGAGATTACAGTACCAACATTTATGTCAAGATTGTCTTTTGTTTTTAAGATGTACCTATTGAAAAAAAGACGAGAGTCCTGGAGGTAAGTTTAGAACAAAAGATCTGCTTCACACACAAATTTGTGTCTGAAATATAATCTACCTAGCCTTTTCAGAACAGACAGATGTTTTCAAAGTCCCTCAAAAATTAATCTGCAGAACACAGACATCTGTATTTTAGGTTGGCCTGCTATTTCATAATCACCCATTTTAAGATTTAAAGAAAATAAGATCCAAATGTACTTTAAAAAAAGTAGTTTACCAGAATTTGACTGCATTCCTTTTAGCTGATTTACACCTGTTTTATAACAGCACCTCTTGAAAAAATATAGTAATACTTTATGTAATACCTCCTAAAAAATCTGGATTACCTCTGTAAGTATTAAGATATGTTTTGCGAATTGCCATGTCAAACATTTAAAATGTTTGTCTTACTTGCATTACTTTTGTTTTTTTCACATCTCACCTTGGATTATATGGTGTAGCTAACACGTTACATTTTATCAATTTCTAAGCATACTTTTTCCTAATAAATTATTTGTATTGATTTTGCTTTGACAAAAGTTTGTTAATTTTATTCACAGAGCATTTACATCATCTCTCTTGGTAGGTTTTAATTAGTTTGCAAAGAATGTTGTGTTCTTCCCAATAATATGTTGTTCTGAAATATTATTCAATAAATACTGGAGTTTTGTTGTTACCTTTTGAGCCAAATGTTTATATTCTTCTCAAGATAGTAAGGCATAATCTTACTTCAGCGCATCAGTATTTTTGTTTCAGATCTATCTGTGCAGATACATTGCATTTAGTCATAGGGTGCTGTGTTATATAGCTGGAAGCAGTATAATATTCCAGTTATGGTCATCTAATGTACCCCTGAAATGAAAATACTGCAAGTTTGGCTGGATAGTGTCATGACATCTACCATATTGAAGCATATCGGGCAGTACTCTTACAGTAAGCATGAGTGAAAGTTCTGCGCATGGCTGCTACAGCTCTGTGATGTCATACTGGCCTCACAATGCAAGCATGGGGTGCTTGTTAAACAAATGTTTGCCTAAGCTGTCCACACGGCAAATTCCCTGGAAAATATTTCGTGAACAAGGTCACAAGCGAATAAACAGGGCTGTTAGTTTTTTTGCTGCCCTAAGCAAAAGTGAAAATATCCTGCCCAAACCATAGAGTCTTGAAGCAATTGCTGTATACATAACTGCAGATTATAGAGCATTAATGTGTGATTATCCTCTTTAAGGTTTTGCTGAGTTGTAATATGGATGGAAGATCAATATGGCTAGTTCCCAGTGGTGATTTTGGCATACAGACAATCAGCTGTTTAATTGAGTGATGCGGCATGCACATGCTCAGTCATTTCATCATGCTTTCCTACTTCACAACCATGTCTGACTGCATAGTTTACCTGTATGGTAGAGCTGGCACTATGAATAAAGCATATTTTTGTGAATTTCTTCTTCTCCCACCTATGTGGGGTCAGTGTGCTTGATGAACATTTCTCCATACAGCTCGGTCTTGCACATCCTCTCCAGCCAGAACTTTTTCCTTCAAATCTCCTTTTGCTTTGGCCTCTCTCGCTTTCTCTTCTCATGTACTTCCATTCCTATAACTCTTTTATGCACATATTCATCGTCTTTCCTCATCATATGTCCTTATCACCTCAACCTACTTTCCTGTACTTTCTTAGATCTCTCTCCCACTTGTGTTGTACGTCTGATTGTCTCATTTCTTATTCTGTCCTTTTTTATAACACCACACTTCAAGTCAAAATTCTTATTTATGCCCCATCTAACTTCTTCGGTTCTTTTTGTGGTGGGTGCAGCAACTTGCTCCATCAGTGTTTGCTCCCAACCCCTCTAACTCTCTCTCTGTAACTTTTTCATCTGTGCTTTCTTTACTGCCCATGTCTCACCACAAAACTTACCTTTTACCATCATATCACACGATACTCCTGATACCTTCTTCCAATTGTTCCATCCACACTGCACTCTATAGAGTATCTCTGCATCTAATTTTCTGTCTCAGGCTACCACTAATCCTAGACATTTAAACGTATCCACTTTGTTCAATAGCTCTCCCTGAAGGCTGACTACTGAATTGTGATCATCATTAATCCTCATATATTCTGTTTTCTTCCTATTTATCTTCAACCTTCTATCTTCCAAAATTATTCTACATTTTTCCAGCTTCCTCTCCACTTCTTTTTTTCTGGTGCTACACAACACAATGTCATTGGCAAAAAACATGCACCAAGGGGATTGTTCTTTTATCTTGACACATCCATAACCAAATCAAAGATGTAAGGACTTAAAGAAGATCCCTGGTGCTGACCTACTCTAACTGGGATCTTGTCTGTTACTTCTACACTGTGAATTTTGTCTGTCAACACTAATTGTGTATAAAAAAGAATAATCTTTTTGGGCTGTTGCTTAAATATTTAGGAAGAGCTTTTTCAAAAATAAGATGTGCACAGTAGGTGGCAGCTTACATTGCATTATTTACTCATTCATTTGTAATAACATTACTTTATAAAACACAATATTTGGAATAATTTCTTTGTATAGCTAACAGTCAGTTATGGTTATGTTGTGGTTGAATATGTCAACATCAAGAATAAAGTGTAATAATATGACCATAGAAATATGAATAATCTTTTAACTTTGGCACAAAATTCAAGACAATCAAGAAATGTTGATACTTATCAAATTTATAAATTAATTACTTTTTTTATCCCATAATCGATATATGATTATTTATAAATATGCAGTTCTCAACAAAAGTGTACTTCAGAGGAAAACTTAAGAAAGGGGAATAGACAAGATGTATAACATGATTAAAATTCCTAAACAAGAGGGAAATGGAAAACACTACAGTGTTAGAATTTTACATATAAGCAAGATTAGGTCTCTTTATTGAAATCATTTGAAAAAGAAAGCAATAAATGAAGAAGAGAGGACAAGTTAAACGGCAGACACATTTTTAGAATCAGTAGTCTACAGAGCCATGGAATGACAAAATCTCAATAGGATGGATAATGTTATTAATAATAATGATTTTTATTTATATACCCCCTATCTTAAGATGGCCAATAGATGTGCAGAAGATTAGTCAGTGAGCTCAGTACTAATAGTTACTGCTAGAATAGGCTTCAGCAATGCTGTACTGGATAAAGCTGGTCTGGAAAATAAATGGATTGATCTATCCTTAACACAGAATTGTGTTTAAAGGGATAACAGACTACAGCAGGCAAAAAAGTCTAAAAGAAATATATAAGGAGACTATTAAAGAGAAACAAACCTATGGGAATTTTGATGGAAACAGAAAGAGTATAGCAAGCATAGTGATTGACACTGGACTTTGAAATCATGTACTTTTGGAGTCTGCTATCTATTTTATTTATTTATAAACTTTGAACGCTTTACCTTCAAAGCTTTTGCCATTGATAGCAATGAAATAGGTGAAGAATAGAGATGCAATGCTATAATAGAGTTCAATGTATTTACCGCATTTGAATGATCCATAATAAATTCATGGATATTATGCATCTTGTTAATCTACAGGCTGACATTTTCATCTTCTTTATTGTCTGACACATTCCACATCATTAATCCATAAATGATAGCCCAGAAATTGTTTGTCTTGTTCAGAAGCTTCAGTTGCGTGAATTCAGCTTATGCCTGAATTGCTGCATAGTCATATAGGCAGCATAATCTAGTTCTACATTGTAGAAGATTTTTACTTGTGGTGTTGATTTACTTTACTGACAGCCCCAAAAATGTTATAGTATAATTAAGCTGTGTGAGTACCATCTCATTCACTCACTCCTTAATTGGCTGGTAATTTACACTTTTTTATCCTCTGAACAAAGAAATGCTTCCTTTTTATTTTGAATGAACGTTTAGTCATTTTCCATCAGTGTCAATGAGTGAGAGGCTTGCAGAATTGGGATATTCAAAGAAAGTTTCAAGTATCTGTTACAAATTACTAATGTCTTTTCAAATTTTCAGTTAATTACTTTGCTCATTACTTCCTGGAAAAAGTTATGAAATTACTTTGCTTTTGCTATTCTCTGTGTTCCCATATAAGTATGTACTGATTGAAAAATGCAACAGTGACACCCATATGTCCTTTTATTACTTTAATAGGAAATAACTAATAAAAGTGAGCCTTATTTCAGCATTTGAACAATTAGACAACATATCTTTCACCACTACTGTGACATTTTAAACACAAACCAGCAAGTACAGGCCTTTAGTTTGTGAAAAGAATTGATAAAAGAAATAAATAGTAATAATTATTCATGTGTTGGACTTAATAATTAAAACATTGACAAACAAGGAGTTGGAAAATTAAATGATTGCTAGTGTGACAGGCAGCAGACAAAAGCACTTAATTGATTTATTGATATTGGTCAGCTACTTGTGGGGTCTTATTTTGTAAGACAATCATTATACCCGTGTCTCTTACCCATCTCGGTGCTGTTTACCTTATCAAAAATAAATGTCAGGTAAAGCACAACACTTACATTTTTATAATGGCCGCCCAAAAATGGGAAACTGAGCAACAGTCCCAGAGCATATGGGTAAAAATTCCACATTGTTTTGCGGTACAGAATGGCCAAGTTTGAGAGGTTTGAAGAAGGGTCCATGAGGTACCATTTGGAGGGAGCTTGTCCATGCCACTTCAGTGTCAGTATCAGATGCTTAAGTGGGCCACTAGAATCTCAGTTTAACTAACATGAGGGAGAGCATATGTAGGTATCATGAGCTGACTACCCTCTCCTCTGTAAGACTTTGACGACTATGGTGGAGGTACTGTAAGTACTGCATTAGTTAAATTTAGTTGGGATATAATGTTCATTGTTATTATGGCAAACTGCTCACAAAATGATAAAGAAATGTGTGTCCAATGGAATTGAGAGGATTTTTTTTTTTGTAGCTTTGTTGTAATTCATCTAAACTGCTGTATATTCTCTATTATTTCAAATATTAATGTGCCTAGGTGTTTAAACAAATTTGTGACTAACAGAGTTATGTCAGAAGTATATCAGAATTCTAACCAAGGCTATTCAAAGGTAAAAAGATGACTAAGCTCAGCTTATTTTGAATCCAGTGACTTTTCTTAAGCGTTAAGAAGGTCGAGAAAACAAAGGATGTTTTCAAAATGATTCAGTAAATATAATAATTATATCCTAACTCCCCCTGCATATAATGAAATGAGCTGGTGGACACCCTACAAACTCTGTTTGTAGATTATTCTGGATATTGACACAAAGATTTTGCCTATTATTTTAAATAGGTATTGAATAATATCAGGGACAGAGGACACTACCGCCCGCCCGACCCCCCTGGCATCTTGGTAAGGTGTGAAAGGTGGAGATATCACAGAATATGTAAGCTTGGTCTCACAAGAAGAAGAATATCATGTTTTAATCATTTTTATAAAGTTATGACCAAAACACATTAAAGTTATTAATGTGTTCATTGTGTAAATTAGAAGAACTGCTAATAATATAAAGGAGGTGGCATCTATAATAATAAAAGGCAAAGTCCTCACTGACTGACTCACTCACTCACTCACTGACTGACTCATCACTAATTCTCCAACTTCCCGTGTAGGTGGAAGGCTGAAATTTGGCAGGCTCATTCCTTACAGCTTACTTACAAAAGTTAGGCAGGTTTCATTTCGAAATTCAAAGCGTAATGGTCATAGCTGGAACATATTTTTTGTCCATACACTGTAATGGAGGCGGCGGAGTCACGTATCGCGTCATCACGCCTCCTACGTAATCACGTGAACTAAAAACAAGGAAGAGATTTACAGCACGAGTCACACGCGGGAACGAAGGTAAATGACGTTAATTTTTGACTGTCTTTTAATACTGTGTAAGTATACATATTAACACATGTGCAATTAAACGTGTGCATTTACGGGGTGATTTCTCAGGCTTAAAAGCTCACCTTTTATCAAACGCGGGAACAAAGGTAACTGACGTTGTTCACTGTCTTTTAATACTGTGTAACCATACATATTAACACATGTCCAATTAAACGTGTGCATTTACGCGGTGATTTCTCAGGCTTAAAAGCTCGCCTTTTACTAAAAAGGTAAATGCAAAACTATTTTCAATCAGTTTATTGAAACGCTCCCGTTAAGGATTGCAATAACATATTCGCGAGATAAAACAACGAAGTAGGGGGGAAATGGAGGAACAGCCGGAAACAGCGAAGAGCAAAAAATTTATTAAACAATTGAGAACGGAGCGACTTAAGCATACAAGCATGTTCATAAGGGAAACAAAGCACGGTGTAAAACGTAAGTTTAAATTAAGTTTATAGAAATGCTCCCGCTGCGGATTGCAATAACATATTCGCGAGATAAAAGTTTAATGAGAAGACACGAGATATAAACGAACCACACGCCGTGGCACAACGTTAGGGGCAACAGTTTCAACCATTCTATGATCTGCTTCTCGCAACTGAAAGACGGCACATGGCGGATGTTAGCCGACTTGCTGACCGCAACGTTAGGGGCTTCAACTATGGCGCTGACGCCACATCTCAGTGCCAACACTTTGCAGACTGTACTTAAAAGACACGCCCTCCTCACTGGACAGTTAAAAACACCAATCAAACTAACGATGACATCAAGTATTACCCAATCAAAACTAGGAAAGGAGGCATCTTCATAAAATGCGTGTGGGATGATTTGCATGAGACGCTGCTTTAAAAAAAAAATTATAAAAAAAATACGGGATAAATCCCGTCCAGTATTGATTCAAAACGGGACGCGCAATTTCATTCTCAAACGCGGCACGATTCCGTATTTTAAAGGACGGGTGGCAACCCTACAGTGCCAGGTAACCACCCATACAATCACATTGTGATTCAGACTAGGAATGCAATGAATGTAATTACCCCGATCTACATACAAGGCGAAAGTCTTGCAACATTCAAAGATGATGGTTTGGGATAAGTACACCATACAACATAAAAGAGCTTATGAAGCCTTGAACCGAAAAAAGCAAGATCTCAGAGATCGTAAAAAAAAAAATAGGAGGTAATGTCGTTTTACTCGCTGTATATTTTAGTCAAACATTACCAGTTATTCCACGAGGGAGACAAGCAGATGAACTCAACGCGTGTTTAAAATCCATGCTTCTCCCACGCTCGGTTATATGTCGCGTGTTCTCGGGTAGGTGCACCAAAAAATGTATACATTTAAGCATGTAATGGGCAAACAAAAAATGAGGTATACCCGAAGGCACTGCAGTAGTACTTAATGTAACTTTACTTCTTAAATGTTAATGTTTTACTGTTTAATAATTTATACGCTTCTTATATGTTGTTCAAATGCTTTTATCAAAATACCACTGACAGCGCAATGCACGATAACATGGAGTGAATACACCATATGCATCCGCCCACGGCTGCCCTGCTGTGCGCAGATACGAGTTGATTCTACAATAAAATAAAATAAACATAAAAAGAGTAAAACAATCATCACCCATAAAGCGGATAGTAGACGTGACGTACTATATGTGTACCACATTTCAAGTGTATAGGTGAAACGGTTTGCGAGCTACAGGTCATTTAAAATCCTGGACAGACACACAAATTGCCACAGTAGCAAATTACAGAAGAAGATTTTACTGTTTAATAATTTATATTTATATGAAATGTGCTTCTTATATATTACTTCATATTCTCATATGATAATGATGTTAATGTTTATATTGATTTCTGTGTTATTAAAACTGCATGTATGTGTGTATATGTATATACTAGCAAAATACCCGCGCTTCGCAGCGGAGAAGTAGTGTGTTAAAGAGGTTATGAAAAAAAAAGGAAGCATTTTAAAAATAACGTAACATGATTGTCAATGAAAGCCCGTTTCAGTCAGTAAGTCTTATGTGTGTGTTTATGTATGTGTGTATATATATGTAGATGTGTATATGTAGATATGTATATATATGTATATGTATATAAATGTTTATGTGTGTGTGTATATTATATATATAATATATATATATATATATATATATATATATATATATATATATATATATATATATATATATATATATATATAAAAGACAGCAACAGTTATAACAATGACAACACAATTACATTGATAATCATGTTACGTTATTTTTAAAATGTTTCCTTTTTTTTTCATAACCTCTTTAACACACTACTTCTCCGCTGCGAAGCACGGGTATTTTGCTAGTTATATTATATATGACAAAACAATCCTGAACCAGGTCTGTCTGATCAGGGTATTTTAAATGTTGTTTTGATCCTTGTAGCAGTTGTACAAGTAGCTTTGCTAATAGTTTAGATTCAGCTCATCAAGGATATCATGCATTAACTAGTATAGTCTGACGGCTCTCTATGCTGTTTTTGAGGACGGATAAGCAGAGTTTTGTTAATAATATCATTCACCTACGATTCAAATCACTGAATTATTCTCGTATAACAGTGAAGGCATCTAGAAAAAGGAGAGTTCTTCTGCTAGAAAACCATCTGGGTTTGGATACTTCCACTTACTCATTGAATAAATGGATCTTTCAGTTCCAAAGTAAATACAGGAGAATTGTGTTTACAGGTATCATCTTCACTTAGTCTGGGAACTTTCAGAGTCTCAAAAAATGCATTAATACACAAATGAAAGTCATTCAAAAATTAGTGCATTTTTGGCAGCATATTTTAGGTCAATAACATAATGGTGCGTATATTCCAAAGTTGTAAGCTTTGATTTCAGTTTCTCAATTTGAATGTGTTTTCTTTCCGGAAATATTGTCAATGTAATAGATAGAGAAATCCCTTACCATCTCTAATAGTAAGCCAGATGTATCGAGGATCTTCTTCAGATGCCAGATTTATATATTAATAAATCTTCAACATGAGCAATAGATTTTAAGCTAAAAAGCAAGGTTTTCTTAATAGAAGGACAGAGAGAGATTGAAGCTTCGTCTTTGTGCTTACTAAAGCAAAGAAGAAAGATGAAGCTTAAATAGGACTTTGGACATTAAGTTCCATAATATTAGGTGAAGTAGCCACAGGGGATGCACAAACCAGTGTGTTTCTTCGTGCCGGTCCCAAGTCCGGATAACTGGGGAGGGTTACACCAGGAAGGGCATCTGGTGTAAAATTTTGCCAAATCAATATGCGGACAACAATACAAATTTCCATACCGGATTGGTCGAGCCCTGGGTTAACAACGACCGCCACCAGTACTGTTAGCCAACAGGGTGCTGGCGGAAATTGGGCTACTGTTGGCCGAAGAAGAGGGGGGAGACGTGTCCAGAGGCAGGAGGAGAGGAGGAAAGTAAAGAGAGTAGAACTGAGGGTAGGAACTTTGAATGTTGGCAGTATGACTGGTAAGGGGAGAGAGTTAATAGATATGATGGAGTGAAGGAAGGTTGATATATTGTGTGTGCAAGAGACTAAATGGAAAGGGAGTAAGACCAGGTGGATCGGGGGTGGATTCAAATTGTTCTATCATGGTGTGGATGGGAGGGGAAATGGGGTAGGAGTTATTCTGAAGGAACAGTATGTCAAGAGTGCTTTGGAGGTGAAAAGAGTGTCAGGTAGAGTAATGATTATGAAGCTGGAAATTGGAGGTGTGATGATGAATGTTGTTAGTGCATATGCACCGCAAGTTGGGTGTGCAATGGGTGAGAAAAAATATTTTTGGAGTGAGTTGGATGAAGTGAGGAACAGTGCACCCAAGGGACAGAAATTGGTGATTGGAGCGGATTTCAATGGGCATGTTGGTGAAGGGAACAGTGGAAACGAGGAGGTGATGGGTAGGTATGGTGTCAAGGAGAGGAATGAAGAATGTCAGAGGATAGTGGATTTTGCTAAAAGGATGGACATGGGTGTGGTGAATACGTATTTTAAGAAGAGGGAGGAACATAGGGTTATGTACAAGAGTGGAGAAAAATGCAAAGAGGTAGATTACATCCTATGCAGAAGAGTTGATCTGAAGGAGATGGAAGACTGCAAAGTGGTGGCAGGGGAAAGTTTAGTTAAGCAGCATAGGATGGTGTTCTGTAGGATGACGTTGGAGATCAAGAAGAGGAAGAGAGTGAGGGCAGAGCCAAGGATCAAATGGTGGAGGATGAAAAAGGAAGACTGCAAGGTTGAGTTTAGGGAGGAGGTGAGACAGGCAGTGGGTGGCAATGAAGAGTTACCAGACAGCTGGGAAACTACAGCAGATGTAGTAAGGGTGACAGCAAGAAGGGTGCTTGGTGTGACATGTGGAAAGAGGAAGGAGGAAAAGGAAACCTGGTGGTGGAATGAGGAAATACTGGAGAGTATACAGAGGAAGACGATGGCAAAGAAGAAGTGGGATAGTCAGAGAGATGCAGAAAGTAGACGAGTACAAGGAGATAAGGCGCAAGGTGAAAAGAGAGGTGACGAAGGCTAAAGAAAAGGCATATGATGAGTTGTATGAGAGGCTGGACACTAAGGATGGAGAAAAGGACCTGTACCGATTGGCTAGACAGAGGGACCAAGCTGGGAAAGATGTGCAGCAGGTTAGGGTGATAAAGGATAAAGATGGAAATGTACTCACAAGCAAGGAGAGTGTGATGACCAGATGGAAAGAGTATTTTGAGAGGCTGATGAATGAAGAGAGCGAGAGAGAGAAGAGGTTAGATGATTTGGAGATAGTGAATCAGGAAGTGCAACGGATTAGCAAGGAGGAAGTAAGGACAGCTATGAAGAGGATGAAAAATGGAGAGGCCGTTGGTCCAGATTACATACCTATGGAAGCATGGAGGTGTTTAGGAGAGATGGCAGTGGAGTTTTTAACCAGATTGTTTAATGGAATCTTGGAAAGTGAGAGGATGCCTGAGGAGTGGAGAAGAAGTGTACTGGTACTGATATTTAAGAATAAGGGGGATGTGCAGGACTGCAGTAACTACAGGGTAATAAAATTGATGAGCCACAGCATGAAGTTATGGGAAAGAGTAGTGGAAGCTAGGTTAAGAAGTGAGGTAATGATTAGTGAGCAGCAGTATGGTTTCATGCCAAGAAAGAGCACCACAGATGCAATGTTTGCTCTGAGGATATTGTTGGAGAGGTTTAGAGAAGGCCAGAAGTTGTTGCGTTGTGTCTTTGTGGACCTGGAGAAAGCATATGACAGGGTGCCTCGAGAGGAGCTGTGGTATTATATGAGGAAATCGGGAGTGGCAGAGAAGTACGTAAGAGTTGTACAGGATATGTACGAGGGAAGTGTGACAGTGGTGAGGTCTGCGTTAGGAGTGACAGATGCATTGGAGGTGGGATTACATCAGGGATCGGCTCTGAGCCCTTTTTTATTTGCAATGGTGATGGACAGGTTGACGGATGAGATTAGACAGGAGTCCCCATGGACTATGATGTTTGGTGATGACATTGTGATCTGTAGTGATAGTAGGGAGCAGGTTGAAGAGACCCTGGAGAGGTGGAGATATGCTCTAGAGAGGAGAAGAATGAAGGTCAGTAGGAACAAGACAGAATACATGTGTGTAAATGAGAGGGAGGTCAGTGGAATAGTGAGGATGCAGGGAGTAGAGTTGGCGAAGGTGGATGAGTTTATATACTTGGGATCAACAGTACAGAGTAATGGGGATTGTGGAAGAGAGGTGAAAAAGAGAGTGCAGGCATGGTGGAATGGGTGGAGAAGAGTGTGAGGAGTGATTTGTGACAGACGGGTATCAGCAAGAGTGAAAGGGAAGGTCTACAGGACGGTAGTGAGACCAGCTGTGTTATATGGGTTGGAGACGGTTGCACTGACCAGAAAGCAGGAGACAGAGCTGGAGGTAGCAGAGTTAAAGATGCTAAGATTTGCACTGGGTGTGACGAGGATGGATAGGATTAGAAATGAGTACATTAGAGGGTCAGCTCAAGTTGGACGGTTGGGAGACAAATTCAGAGAGGCGAGATTGCGTTGGTTTGGACATGTGCAGAGGAGAGATGCTGGGTATATTGGGAGAAGGATGCTAAGGATAGAGCTGCCAGGGAAGAGGAAAAGAGGAAGGCGTAAGTGAAGGTTTATGGATGTGGTGAGAGAGGACATGCAGGTGATGGGTGTAACAGAGCAAGATGCAGAGGACAGAAAGATATGGTAGAAGATGATCCACTGTGGCAACCCCTAATGGGACCAGCCGAAAGAAGAAGAAGAAGAAGAAGATTGAGAAACTACATGTCTATTAAACTTAAATCCAAAACAGATTTAAAGTATGCATGTTTGAGTTGAGGATCCCTTTCAATCAAAGGGATAGTGGACTTAGCTAGTAACGGGTTCATATAAGCATTAACATCTAGACCAATAATCATCTCATAACCCTCTAGTGTGTACACCTTAACATAAGTTTTCCGTCAAACTCATGATCTTCCCACAAAATCCAAGCCCAACTGATGTATTTTAACAGGCAGGTTGTATCTATTTATTTTTAAAACCTAGCATTTATAAGAAGTGTTGGATGAGTAGGCAAGTACTTTTTATCTTTAATTGGAGAAGTGTGATGCATCATCCACAGTGGTTTTAAGTTTACTGGATACAGGCTGCATTCACACTTTTATGTCATAAATAACTAGGATGCTAATTATTTTATGTCCAAAGTTCTCAAATTCAATGTTTGAACCACCAAATCAGTTAGAGTTAAGGTACGAGTGTCAGAAAGAGAATATTCAAAGGACAAAACATATTAAGATAAATGAGAATTATTCCCTGTCGTAAAACATACAGTGCATCCGGAAAGTATTCACACCGCATCACTTTTTCCACATTTTGTTATGTTACAGCCTTATTCCAAAATGGATTAATTTTTTTCCTCAGAATTCTGCACACAACACCCCATAGTGACAATGTGAAAAAAGTTTACTTGAGATTTTTGCAAATTTATTAAAAATAAAAAAATTGATTTCTGAAGACAGAAATGCTCAGCAACTGCATTAAGAGGATATGCAATTAAACGTATTTGCGGATAACTAATGATGCTTTCTTTGGGACGTCATTCAGTAAGAACTTAGAACCATGTGAAAGTACAAGCAGGGTAATGTAGGAGGGGCTGTAGGCATTTTACAAGCTTTACATTAAGAGAGCACTTAATGCCAAGCTTGTCATCGAAGTTGGGGAAAAAACAAGAATTTTATTGTCCTCGTATAGCAAGTCTTTAACTTTTTCTGTCACCTTGGAGCACTGTTGCTGGTCTTCATGATGTAGAAGTATCATTATTAGAGGGCTCGGATGTAAAGAGCTGTTTAATGCAGAGTATACTCAATGACATCTTTCAGTTATTGGAGAAAAATCTTTAAAGTCCTGAAAAACAGACCACCAAAGTGTAATTATATTGTATTTATGATAAGTTTATTATTTCCGTTTACATGTTTCAGAAACTCCAGCAAACAAGGCTTATTTCATCTGTTTCTATCTTATAGCATAACTTTTTTATTTAGGAGATTGCACTCCTTTAATATGGGTAGTGACACCCTTTACATTTTGTGTTTACTTGTGAAGGCCAGTGTGATTTTCTACACCAGTGGTTCTCAATCTGTGGGGCAGACCCCCCTAGGGGGTGCGAAGATGTGAAAAAAAGAAAACAAGAATTGAAAATATAAAAAATACATCTATTGAAACCAAAACAAATTAACTTAAACTACATTCTGATACTAGAAAAATAAATATAGAGTTAGATAAATGTCGATAAAAGTTAAGTAGGTATAATAAAATATGCATCTATGGTATATCATTAATTAAAAAAGAACAAATTGGTATTAGTGGGCTCCTTTCAAAAAAACGTTAGGAGGGCGCGATTAAAACTTTTATGAAAACTCGGGTCGCAAATACTTAAAGATCGAGAAACGCTGTTCTACACCATGCTGTGCTGGGCCGGTAACACCATTTCAAAAGAGCCTCGCCAAATCTGCAAACTAACTGAAAAGGCAAAGCCAGTTATCGGACATACTTGAGACATTGGATGTTGTAGTGAAGGTAAGAAATTAAAACAAAACTGAGTGCCATTATGAACAATGCTACATATCCTCTCTGACACTCTAACATTGAGTATTTCTGCCATTGAATTATTCAACAGAAGTGTTTCAGGAAACACTACTGGGGCTAATTTATACCAACAGCAATACGAATGAAGGCGGTTTAATTTATTGCCATGCCTGCTGTTTGTGGGATAATGTAGTGTTGTCTATGACTGTATGTCATCTTGTTATAGAATTTTTAAACAAGATCTCGTTCTAATATAAAAAAACATAACAAATTCACAGCCTTGGCCTAGTCCTTAATCAGCCATGTAGTTAAACATCTCAATTACCTTTATTGGCAAATATGCATGAATTTGAAAAAGGGGCCTGAGTTGCCTCAAACTTGCATATTGTAATCTTTTTAGTTAGCCTATAAAACACAGGAGTCGAACTCCGGTCCTCGAGGGCCTCAGTGGCTGCATGTTTTCATTCTAACCATCTTCTTCATTAGTGAGCCGTTTTTACTGCTAATTAACTTCTTTTGCTTTAGTTTTAATTATCTTGTCTCAGGCCCCCTTAGTTGTCTCTTTTTCCTTAATTAGTAGCCAAACAATAATGAGACAAACAAGCCACCATATGACCAGCTCATCTGTGCCCATCACACAATATCTGAAAATAAAGAAAGGTGAAGGTCTCAGTAAGGTTGGTCTCTCAGTTCACCAAAACATTTTGACGGTGTTCTTAGAAAAAACAGAAAAATCAACAAATTTGGAAATATCTGCTGTGGCAGAATGAAAGCAGCAACAAGCCATTGAATTAAATAACGGGCTTAATTAACATCAAGAATCAGCTTCTCATTAAGAGACTGTTTGGAGTGAAATTGGTTGGAGTTTGAAATCCCAGTTTAGCTGGTCATCTGTTGACTCGTTTCACATCTCATTTCTGTTTGGCTGCCATTTAATGAAGAAAGGAATCAATTCAGAGGACTGAATCCTTAAAAACAGGGCTGTTAAAATGAAGGAAAAAGGAATTAATTAGCAGTGAAAACTGCTCACTGATCAGGAAAAGGGTTAGAATGAACACCTGTAGCCACTGCGGCCCTCCAGGCCCGAAGTTCGACACCCCTGCTATAAAAGGTGTCATTTTACTTAACTTCTCACAATGTCCATAATGGCTAACATGGTACAACACCCTAGTACTGTTTTCAATAAGTGAGCAGTACCATCACATCACAAACCTGTTTTCATCCATGTACTAGACCTGCTACAGAACAGATCGTATAAGGCTTTATTTGAAAGCTTCTGTGAATAATAAAATAAAATGTTGCTTTTTGGTGCAGTTCAGGCCCAGTCTTGCGCCCCAGACATGCTTTCAGAAAACTGCCTGTTGCTATTTTATGGTGGACACATGTGGTGCTGGAAATGATGGCCCCATATTTGGGGTTTTAATTATTAAGAAAGTAGTCTCTTGATGCTAGTGGTGGTAGTAGACCCTGTTGGGCAAGGTTTTCACAAATGAAATAGAGCAGCAGATTGGCATGGTCTCAAGATACTAATCTGGTATGAAATTAGCCAGCAGGCTAGCTGTGATTTTCTTTCTATTTCTTTTTCCAGATGGGTTTCCCAACAGGTTGATGCCATTTGGTTTTACACAGTAAGCTCTAGCTGAGGGAAAAGGAAAACCGAAAAGCAGAACTGGTTGTTGGGGGTGGGGTGCAAATAATGGGGGCATTGACAAACCTTTGGTTTTCTGTGAAGTATTGCTGCTGGGGAAGTTAAGAATACAATTCACCTAATCTGGAGAGGTTCTCTTTTTTGTCTCCACAGGTTTATTCTTCTTTAAATAATTCCTTTCTGGAAATTCTTTGTTTCATGGAATAAATCTTTGGGTTTTTTCGTTGCACATTGTTTGTGTTCATCTTTTTAATATGAGAAACTGAAACCTTTCTATTCATTTGACAGCTAGTTTACAAACAGTTGGAACTCTGCAATGTCATCCTGAAAGGAAACAATGTAAATCGAAAAAAACTGGATTCTAAATTTTATATGAGAAAGAAAACAACAAATTGTTCTTCCCTCCACTTAAAGAAATAACCCATTTAGTTATTCTTCTTTGGACTGGAAAGGCTATTGTAATTAGATTTCCATTCACGCTTGAAAATGATGCGTCCTGTTGCATTTTAGTTGTCATCCTCTGGGAATAAGATGTAGGTTTAATCAGCGTGCTGTCCATCTTC
This sequence comes from Erpetoichthys calabaricus, assembly GCF_900747795.2. Classification (NCBI taxonomy): domain Eukaryota; kingdom Metazoa; phylum Chordata; class Cladistia; order Polypteriformes; family Polypteridae; genus Erpetoichthys; species Erpetoichthys calabaricus. The sequence goes on from NC_041395.2 coordinate 119,128,418, forward strand.
TGACCTGTCGGCAATCAGATATAGGTTTCAGATACATGTAAAATAGAAGAGTTAAACATAAATATTTATAGATATGTATGCATATTACCATTTCTTCTGCCATTAACGATATTTAATGGATGGGTGATTAGGTGTGAAAAAAGAAAAAAAAAATGTTTCATTACTTTCTATGTCATTTGCGTAGAAATCATGAATACAGTAAAGTATAATAGAATGTTATGAAATTGAAAAGAGAATTAAGTTTTTTGGCATTGATTTACTGTCTTTAGAAACAAGTGCCAATCCAGAAGAAATGTATTGTGATCTGAATACTTCATGTTGTCAGAATTTTTGGGAAAGTCACAGTATTCTCCTGTAAATTAAGCAGCTGACAGGTGATGTACGGTTTTGACTGGGCCAGCCACACATAGCCTGGACCTGAACCATCAAGCTTACAGATGCACATTCAGAATGTTGCCAATCCCTCTGGTGTGCCTGAGGTCATAATAACATGAGAATTTTCCTAGTTCTTCCTTTACTTGCCCTAAGGCTATACTAAAAGCAACAGGTGCAAGATAGGTTTTAGGTACCAGGCTTGTTGGAGGCATATCCCATCAGTCATGATTTTGTCTTCAGCCAGTTCCTAAGTCAAAGCCTTGAAGTTGTACGAGGAGGTAGGAGGTAGGGCATAGTTTTTACTTACATGTAAATAGAAGTTTGGTGATGAGGTTAGAAATTTGCTATTGAATGAAGTTCAGATTCTGATTCTATGATTTTCAAAATGTCAAGAAGTGTTGATTTTAGCTTGGTATCTATATGTGTGTCTGTATGTGCGTTTGTCTCTCTGGAAAACTGAAATAGGTTTTCAAATTCATCAGAAAGTGCTACTTTTTTGTGCTGCGTAGAGCTCTTGGATGGATACATCCCAGCAAAGATAGAAAAACATAGAGTGAAGAGTTTTCTGCATATTTTAATTGAATGCCAAGAGCTACTGTATGTTCAACAGTATATTCCAAAAACATTGTATCTTTTTCAAACAAGTTACATTGTGTTTGTCTTTTTACAGGTTCCAAGCCTATTGTTTTTGCTCCAGTAGTTATCCCCATATCCTCCAAAAATGGTTTGACCTATGTCCATCAATAACTGTTGTAGATAATGTTTAATTGAATTGGGATTTTTTGCAACGTGCTCCATTTAGATATGGGACTAGGCCTGCTGATTTACAAATTTTTGCACCAGTAGTTTTTGACATGCATAATTTATATAAATATACATTTACATAGGCACAGAGGGACTCACATACTCAGTGAAATTTATCAGTGGACATAGCTGACAGCTTGTTTGTCCTTCCAGAGCACATGTTCAATGATGAAGAGAAGGAAATGATCACACACACATAGATCTGTAAAGGTCCATATGCACACAGACATTAAGCCCACCCTGTACCTACCTGTCTGTCTGTCTGCCTGTGCAGCTTGTTTACTTCATTTGAGCCAATGTGTTTACTTTAAAATTAAATATTATTGAAGTTGTTCACTTCATTCAGTTTCCTGTTCATTTTACTCTACATTTATATATTTGCATAATATTAACTATAGTACATTAATGCATTTGATTCTATATTATTATACAGTTCATTTGGTTATATTGTATAGTAAAAGTCTTTCATTATGCAATTTCCTACAGCATCATTAAAGTGTAGTTTACATTGAAGTACTGTAATGGATCATTCCACACCAATTTCATCCATCCATTCATTATCCAACCCGCTATATCCTTACTACAGGGTCACGGAGGTCTGCTGGAGCCAGTCCCAGCCAACACAGGGCGCAAGGCAGGAAACAAATCCCGGGCAGGGCACCAGCCCACCGCAGGGCACACACACCAAGCACAATTTTGGATCGCCACTGCACCTAACCTGCATGTCTTTGGACTGTGGGAAGAAACCGGAGCACCCAGAGGAAACCCACGCAGACACAGGGAGAACATGCAGACTCCATACAGGGAGGACCCAGGTCTCCTAACTGAGAGGCAGCAGTGCTACCACTGCGCCACCGTGCCGCCCACCAATTTCATTTTTATTTTTGATGCTATGGAAGTTTATTCCTGCCACATAGAAATAAAAAAATTCCTTATTTTTCAATGATAACTTTATTTCACAAAAGAATTGCATTATTTCACCTGCTGCCGTCAGTAACATCATGCTCACGTATAGTCCAGTCACGTCGTTTACAGCTAGTGAAGAATAGGTGTCACACGAGCATAGAGAACAATTAAGTGACAAGAATTTGGCAGGCATCATAGGTATACATTTAATCCTGTAAGTGCTGAGGGGTAAATTTAATCGGCTCAGTTTAGGGTCACAGGGAGCCTGTGATTATTGCAAACATGGTGATAAGTACGGCACTGTTTTGCTGGGCATAAACATAACCAAGCAGAAACAGTGTGCTGCGAGAAATCAAGTTTCAGAAGCTTATAAATAAAGTTGTTATCTGTTTAGTTTTAATCTGGTTATTTTTTATTTTGAAACAGTATGATCTGGTGGTGCAGCAGCCAGTGTTCAAATCTTCAGACATTCAGGTTGCTGATAGACAAAGGCACGTAAAGGACTAAACATATTTTGTAAATTTAGAAATATTATTGACACATTTCCAGTAATCCTATGTAATTACGTACACTCACTGATAACCAATCAATCCACAAATGAATGCGCTGTGATGCTGGAATGCTAGCTTCATACATGCTGATGTTGATCCTGCCAAAGAAAGTCTGTTATGACTAGCCTCTTTGTTATGCTCATGTGCAGAACCAATTAGATTTTGAGCAGTTCTGGTAGCTTTCAATGAAAACTCACTGGAAATAGATTTTTTTTCCCCCAATTAAACACATAGAGGAAATGCATAATAACCAGATATATCAGTCTAGTGAATAAAAGACAGAAAAAGTATCACTGTCAAATTAAAAATATGATTATTTTTCCTCTGTCTACTATTAAATTTAATGGCCCTGTTGTTGCTACACAGTATTCTTATCTTTTCCCAATTGCTTTTGATTCATTTTCTGAACTGACTTATTCTGGTACATGGATATGATGGCAGGGACCAATACTAAAAAGGACAATACATTTAAGGATGCGCTCACCTAAACACCCACATTTAACTCAAACCAGTTGCAATTAGAGCTTTCACTCAACCTAAAACCTCAAAATCTTAAATAACTGTGAGAAAACTAGAATACCAGAAGAAAAGCCAAAACAGATACAGGGAGATGCACAAAATCATTAATAGAATTGTAAATATGTAATAAATAATAATAACTAATAAACAATATTTTATTTGATTTGAAACACCATACACAAAGTGCCAGAGAAGAATTTAAGCCTAGGACTCTCAAGCTGGGAGGCAGTTAAAGTTGGATGGTGAAGTTGATGGCAAAGATTTATTTTCTTTTTTCTGTGAAAGAAATAGAGGATGACATTTATTTATTTAATTCAATTTTATTTTGGATAGTCCTACAAAATTCCTTTTAAAATACAGTATGTGTTTGCTGGTTTATTTCTGTATCTCAGTTTTCAATTTTCGAAGGTTTTTTTAAGCCTTTTTTCTTAAAGAAGGTTTCTTCAGTCCTGTATTTGATGAACATTAATTCCCTTTTTATAAAGAGTTTTAATCTATAAAAAAAAGCATTTTTTCCATTTTTATGTTATTTGTAGTCAGATCCCTTATACTCTTATTTCTTTTTCTGTGTACAAATTTGATGTCCCAGGTTATATCACCTTTTGCTATTTTGCACACATGTGGCCAATATTGTTCAGGAAATTATTAATTTTAAATAGCAACTTATGTATTAATATTTGTTCCCAGCACCTCCACTCCCTCTCATTCTAGTTATCCATGAATGTTTTTTTTTCTTTTAATATTGCTTAGTGGGATAACTTTGTGGCTGCTATTTAATGTTAATGAAAGTCAGTGTGGAACAGCCTTTGGAAAACTTAAAGAGGCCTTGCTCATTAAAATAACCCTGTTACCCTTTCCTGCCCTCTCTGGGTGATTTAATTTTCTTTTTAGTAGGGGATTTTAGGGGATCAATATAAAAGTCTGTTGATAGCATTATATTTAATTAGAGCAATCAAAAACCATGCTCAGAGCATGACACCTGCTAGGGAAAGCTTAAAAAAAAAAGTGTAGCTGGTTCACAATAGCAGGCCTGCCTTTGCCTGTCCAGCAGCACTAATCCGGAATAGGTCCCGGTCGGGGACAAGCTAGTAAGCTGTTTCGTTGACTTTGATCCAGTTCTGAGGGGGCGGGGGTTGGGGCAGTTTAATTTCCCATAATGCCATTGATCAATGATTTCCTTTCAGCGGTGATGTAATTAAAGGGTTTTAGCTGGTTTGCACTGTGTTGTTTTGAAATTTATTATTCAGGAGGTTTAAGGGAGATCGATATGGTATAGCAGCCCTGTAAAGAAGTCCACAGAGGAGGAACGAGGCCCAAATGTAACAGTGCTTCAGGAAACAAGCAAGATGTTTGCCTGGGACCTTGAGCTGACCTACGCACAACAGATCCTGTTTAACCTACAACACTAGTGTGTTTTCTGCTTTTTTACTGTGAATTTGTAATGGGGCTATTTCCTACTTTTTCCTTTTTGTATATATCAATAAATATTATTTTAAAAAGCCTTCTGTGTATACGAATAATGTGAAAAGTAGGTCAGCTCTGGAAAAAAAATGAGCAAAATATTCAAGCTTGTTCAGACAAAGCAATTTTTCCAACTGTAATACTCTTAACAATATGTACAGAATTTTATATTATTTTTATAAGAAAATTAAGGTATTGCTATACAACTGAAATTGTTCACTTAACCACTGTTATTTTGTAAAATTAAATGTAACAGTAAAGAAACACTCATGGCTTTTTTGAGTAATGGGAAATGTTTTATTTGCCTAGATTGTTTTGTTTAGCTTGGCTTAGACTGCACAAGCAAGCAAAGGTCAAGGAGACCAAGATTAGAACAAAAAGATGATTTGTTTATAGGGCAAAGTATCCTTAACAAAATGTAGAATTGTGTGAAGATGATCAAGGAAGAAATGTGTGCTCAATTTTTCATTATCTACCAGAGTTAATTCATCCATCCATCCAGTTTCTCAGCTCGGTTAAAATGGAGTTTAGAATTTTTCAGATAAAAATAGCAACCATTATATTTATCCGTCATATGAGAGTGTGATGAAATGAGCTGTCATTTAACAGCTACATTCACTTGTTTGAATGAAGGAGTTGAATACATTCATATCCCTGAAAAATGAAAAGAGACTTTCAATTCTTCCTCTTATTGCAATGAACATGGCTTCAGTTGTGAGTCCAACCACCCTTCTGTTTAATTACTGCCTTATCTAGTTCAGGATAATTGGGACCATTACACTAGACCAGTGTGTCCCAATCTGTGGACTACAGCCCACTGGTGGGCCGTGGCTGACTCCAGACGAAACCTCAGGCCCCAACCTATTGTTCTGACAGTTGCACTCAATTCACGTTGGCAGCATCATAAGTGGATCGTGGCTGATCCTGGACGACCTGCCCAACATCCCCATGAAGATCATGCTCAATTAACTAAGGAGGAAAAGTATTGACAATCACACTTGATTCATCTGATGCTCTGATGATTACATGTGACCCACTTTGAAAATAGTGGGATTCACCAAGGGGGACCACCCAAACCCAAGGTGAGGTGATCCCACTCAATTCATGAATTCACAAGGTGGACAGTAGGTCGCACAAAATACATGGAGGGGGAAGGTGGGTCATGAATACACTGGCAATGTGAAAAACAGGTTTTGTGACACAACAAAGGTTGGGAAACACTGGACTAGACGGGCACCAAGATGGGCACCAACCTCGCATGCATGTCCACAGTGCTGTCAAAATAACCTGCTTCATGTGTTCATTACAAAGTGAACTGTTTTTAGTTAGTTTTTCAAAATGTCCTCATTGCCCAGACATTTGTGAAGCAAATCCCTAATGATGCCACATCTAATGCGTTAATTGAAGGGCGTAATCTTGGATGAGCTCAGTTAGCAGGGCTGCTTAAAAAGAATATTTAAATACTAAAACTGAATCAATAAGCAATACCTTTATGTAACTTGTCATGTTTTTGAAATTAGACTTATGCTCATTCCTTAAAAAAATTAATATGTGCCAAGTGCAGCATCCAATTTTTAGTAATTATTGCTGTTCAGTTTGGTTACAAATAATGTGTTACTACATGGGCATAAGAAATAATACAGTCTGATTACTTATGTTAGGCAGCTTGAAACAATATGAATTTTGGGGAAAAAAACTTTAATTGACAAATTTGATTTATAATACATTTTATTTACAAAAGCAGACTTAAAGTTTCCACAAATATTCAAAGGAAAGAAAAATTTGGAAAATGAAAGCATCAGCAGGTTGTGAGAACTGAGTTAAGTTGACTTGTCCATTAAATATTACTCTTCCCTACGTGTTATTAAACAAGTACAACAGCAAAAGTCACAAACCTGATTCGAAAAGCTTGCTGTTTAAAAAGCAGCTTTAAAGAGTCTGTTTGCTTGGAAGAAGGGAAGATTCTGTAGTTGCTTTTACGTTTGTTCTGCATTAAGCTCTCCAGCCTCTACCCTGATTTTTCTAGTAAGTGTTTAAACAATAGCTTTATACATAATTAATATCCATCTATTAACTAACTTATGAGAATGTCTTAACTAACTCAGAGGACAGGGATCTGGTTGAAAAATAGAATTAGACACTCATTCAATACAGAGAAATTATGCAGTAAAGATTAAAAAGGAGAAATGTTTGTGCACATTTCTAATGTTTGTTCACTGTACTTCAGTTTTATAGGTTATAGACCAGACTGTGACTGTTATAGTATTGACCTGGATCTGAATCTGTGATGTTTTCACAGTGAATTAATATAAACTGGTCTACAAAGTTGTTATGGCTATTGGTTCATGGGTTCAGACACCTAATTTCAATTCCTGAAGAAATTTTACATATTGCCTCTATGTAATCAGATTTCAGATTTTTTTTAAGATAATATGCTGGAAAAAGTACAGAATATGAAAATTCAAATCGAGCAATTAACAAAAATCAACAACTCACCCTATTCATAACAAACATCTCCAAGAAAAAAATCCTAGTAAAACATTGTATCAAGACGACCTGAATGGTGCCAGTGAAAGGAAGCATGAGCCTATATATTTCTACTAGATTATTATTCTCATATTCTAATTTAATTGTTTAATAAAACGCCAGCTTGTTCCACTGAGTTATATAGTTGTATTCCCAATATATATACAATTAGTTTTCTGATTGTTTAATGCTTATTATTCTAATACCCACCTTACAGAAGCACAATTTCATATGTGTGAATTTAGAAGCTGCTTCTCTTGACCCATTTCCAAATGAAGCCCTCTAATAGCAATTTATGAATATTCTACACCTTTGAAGCGCTTGCAGAGATATTTGTTTAAAGTCTGAAAATACATTCCAAAAGTATGAAACTGTAATATCAGTCAACTGGGGAAAAAATAATCAATAAACGAATGCTTATTGGCAGCCTTTTGTGAAGCAAGCTAGGACCCACAGATTCTTTAGGGAAGAGTATCCGTGATCGCCTGCTTATACAGCATTAACTTGGAATTGGAAAAGGAGAGAAAACAGAGCAGGATGATTATATCTCGGATAAGACAATTTGATCAGCTGGGTAATTCTGTAGTGGAGAAAGCCATGTGGTCTGGTTTATATTTGTGTGGCTGTGTGAATAATGTATTTATGTTGAATTCTGAAGCAATATTGCAGCCAAAGAAAAGTGATCTTAAGTACAGCAGCTTTATAACAAGTTGCCTGTATCTAGCTCGGCTTTGCTAATAACATTTAAAGACATTACTTAGTGAAAGGTGCCTTCTTCCCCATTTCATAGATGACACATTTACAAAGGGTAGACTTTGGAGACCTGGATTTTGCACTTTTATTTCTGTGAGCAGTACAAGTAAAATGTTTTGGTATTACTTGGAGCCAGCTCTTTTTGTGTAAAACACACAGCAGGCACCATCATAAAATAACTTTCAAAAAAGCAAGCATAATATACATGTCACCATGCTCTGTATTTCTTAAAGTGCGACCATAACTGTGGAGTTCCAACCACTGCATACCCTTTAGCAGAGAACTCAACACAGCTTACTGAAAGACATTGTCACATTAAAAAGAAACAGAAAAAGGTAGTACAAAAGATCAAAAGTACCTTTGTATAGTCTATGATAATGCTATATATAAGAAAAACATCAGATTAAAATATCCCAAGTATGAGACTACCAGCGGCCATCCAGATGCACATTGCTTTAGCATCTTTGAGTCTGTGAACAGACAGTGGCTATTCTGTGATGCAAACATCTTTTTATGCAGCATCTCACCACAAGACCCTTTGCAGAGAAATTAAGAATTGAAAAAGAGTTTAATAGTCAATTTGGTTCATGACAATAAAGGATATTTACACTTATGACCATGACATGCTATATACCAATTAAAATATAATATAGCTAAAACTCCAGAATTGTGTAAATAGATATCTACATCATTTGTGATTCCTGGGTTCACCAGGAAATTTTCATTGGGTCTCTGTTATAGTGCCATTAGTTAATAAGATATCAGAAGTTCTCTGTAGCTAAGTACTTTTCTGTATACAGTACAGTAGTTGTAATTTTCTTTAAAGGGACTAATATTACTAGATCACTTATTGTGCTGTTTATTGTGGAATGTACTACAGACAGTCCTTGGTGGTGCTGGTGTGAAAGAGCTTGCAGCAGAATTCAGTATTAAAGTACATCACAAATAGCAGTAATATTACAAAGGTGATTTAAAGTTGATCCATTCAAAGTTAAAAACTGTTAAAATTGTTAACCCCCTTTAGCATCAAAGTCTAAAATTAGTACTGCCTCAGTATGCAGTTGGTTTCAATAAATGTTCACCAACAAAAAAAAAAGTTGCTCCTTATTTTTGCTTACTCAAAAGCATTATCTTGTTTTCATATCACATTCTTAAGAAGCGCATTTCCATCAGCAGAGATTCTGTCATTCACCAGTTCATCAATATTGAATTATTGTGCACTTGAGTATGATTAACCATTTCAAATTTTCTCTTTTAAAATACAGTATGTACAGACAAATAATTGCCAATGAATTTAGATGCATGTCTTACTGTCTTGAGCACACAGATTATTGATCTGAAATTAGAAATCTGTGAAAAGATCCTGTGCTGTTCTAACTGGTAATGATACAGTATGAAACAGGTCACACACAGAATAAATGGCCCATAGAAAAGATGTTTATAATGCATTGTACCCAACAGTGGACAGAAGTAGCACAAAAGGTTTAAAAAAAATATTTTAAAATACAGAGAGACTAAGTGTTTCTTAAAAAATATTTTGCCATCCATGCCAACTTCAGAAGAATGTGCTAATTGTACCTCAGAGACACATTGCCCAGAAGGATTGATATACCATAAGCATTGTGTTTGAAATATCAGTCTGGCCTACAAGGTATAATTTCTGCACCCTAAGTATAATTGCAGAATCTAAAGCTGTCTTCTAAATGTTATGGCTTTTACTCTTTCCTTAAATTATGTTTCACTGATCATATTTTTTCCGGCATGGTAGCGCAGTGGCTAGTTGTACTGCTTTGCCTTCATCCAGTCATTGTCTAAGTTGAGTTTGCACATTCTCCCTGCATAGGCTGTCTTTAGAGATGCTGCATTTTCCCTCACACATCCATAATGGCATGTTAGTCTACATGACATTAACAGATTGACCCTGTGTGTTTGAGAATGAGAGTGTGTATGAGAATAAGCACACACAGTGTAATACAGTGTACTTGCACTCTACCTGAGCCTGTTACCTACCTGTGGTCATTGCTGCCAGAATTGGCTCCAGCCATGGATGATCCTGAATTGGTATAAATGGGATTAGGAATGTTCTGTTGTGTTGGATCATATTTTTATCTCAGTCGGCTTCCTGTTAGATTAAAACAATATTCTAAAAACACTCGGCTATCAAGTTACAAAGCTATTGATCCCTATATTGCAGAATACAAGTTTGTGGTACGTACTCCATAACATTCCCTAAAATAACAATGATAATCAGATTCAGTCTTCACACATTCTCTTTTTCCTAAAACATTTTGCTGATTGTTCAGACTATTTTTCCTAGCTGCCAGTATAAACAAAAAATAAATACAAGCTCAGATAAACAGCATTAAGGTATTTTTATGCAAGTTTGAGTAAAGGAAAAAAGTACTGTATATGAGCTGTGAGGAAGTATCAATGTGAGAATACAGATAACATGGCAAAGCATATTTGAAACAATAAATTGTTTTAAAGCTGTTGTGTGAGGATGCCATCTGGCTCTTATTTTGTTTTGAATATAATAAGACTGATGGAACTGAAATGCTCAAAACACTGTATTAATAATATTATTACAATACATTTGTCTGGTACTTGAGCTTTATCTGACCTAGGTCAGAATATAGTAGAATTTTTTGTTTGCATGCTTTTTTTTAATTTAGAGCACAGATAGATTGAATTACTTACTCAGTGTCACAGTAAGTCAAAGTGGTGAACTAAGCTAGTAATCATTTAATGTTAATGTTTAGTCATTTTAGAGTTGAAGTAAACTAGCAGTCTTTTGATTTTAAAGTCCATTACATTAGCCATTACTCTAGACTGCCAATTTAAATGTGATATTTGGTAAGCTGAATTATGTTGTAACCAAAAACTATGGTTAAAGTGACCTAGAGTAAAACAGAGCTCAGTTATTTATTTCCCTTAATACACATTATGACATTGCATTTGTTGGCTATTCTATTGAAAGTTAAAACTATGCAAATGACTTGATATGTTTGTTTAGCTCTACCAGCTACAGCGCCTATAAAAATATCTACCTGCTTTGAAGTTTTCAAATTTTATTATTATTCAATATTGAATCATTGTGAATTTAATTTGCCTTTTTTGACACTGATTAACAGAATTAACCTAAATTAATCACTAATATATACAGTAACACAAAAGAACTGATCACATAAATATTAGCCCCCTTCAAGTAGATATTTAGCAGTTGCACCTTTGGCATTAATACAGCCTCGAGTCTGTATGGACATATCTTTGTCAGCTTTGCACATCTGGACACTGCCATTTTTCCAGATTCTTGTTTTTAATTGAAGTCCATCCACAAATACTTAATTAGTTTGAGAACTGGACTCTAACTCAGCCACTCCAGGACATTAATGTTATTTTTGAGCCATTCCTGTTTAGCTTTGACTTTATGCTTGGGGTTGTTGTCTTTCTGGAAAGCAGATTTTCTTCGAAGGTGCAGGTTTTCTGAAGACTGCATCAGGTTTTTCTCCAGGACTTCCTCATATTTTGCTTCATTCATTTTACCCTCTACTCTATCAAGCCTTCAAAGGCCTACTACAGAGAAGCATGCCCGCAGCATATTGCTGCTGTCACCATGTTTCATGGAGTGAAGGGTGTGTTTTTGATGATTGACATTTTTGACATTCGCCAAAAAGGCTCAAGTTTAGACTCTTCTAATTATAACCTTCTTCTATCTGACTTCAAGGTCTCCAATTTACCTTTGACAAACTGTTTCCAAGATGACGCATGCAGTTTTTTTTTTTTTGTTTTTTAACAGTGTTTTTTTTTTTTCTTTGCCACTCTCCCATAAAGCTACAACTGGTGAAGTACCCAGGCAACAGCTGTTATATGCACAGTCTCTCCAAGCTCAGAAACTATAGCTAATGACTCTTTGAAAGTTATCATTTGTCTCATGGTAGCATCCCTCACAAGTCGTCTTTTTGCATGATCACTTGGCTTTTGTGAACAGCCTTCCCTAGGCATATTTACAGATGTTGGAAGCATGCGCTGATACAGTGCGTTAAACCTTTCTTTTTACATTTTTTTATGTCTGACCCCAAGGGGGTATTAAGTGACTTGGATAGTTTCTTGTATCCATCCATGACTTGTATTTTTCAATCACTTTTTTAGAGTTGCTTGGGGTTTTCCTTTCTTTTCATTGTGTAGTTTAGTCCACTGTCTAAGCTCAAGATAGACCTTCCAGATAAGGTGCATTTCTACTAAAATTAACTAAAATCTCCATTTACCTAATTATGTTACTTCTCCTTCTAAAAAGTATGAGTGATGGTTTAGGTGTGTCATATTAACAATGGTGAATACTTGTGCAATCAGTTATGTAGTGTTTGTATTTGTTACTAATTTTATCCACTTTACAGAGATCTGTTTTAAGTTTTACATTAAAGAGTATTTTTCTTTGATCACTGCCAAATTAAATCCACTGTGATTCAATGTTGTGTAATAACAGCATGCAAACTTCCAAGGGACTGAATATTTTCTATAGGTAGTGTATCACTTACTTATGACTCCAGTATGGACCATATTGATCTACTGAGTCCTGAAAATCATGAACCAAAGATATATTATTCTGGCCTCACTGGTATAGATGAGTGAGCAGAACAAAACATTAACTATACATATATATAAAGGATAGGAGGTTATGTTAGATGCTAACAAACTGAAAAAAGAAGAGTGAAAAATAATGCTGTGGCACATTAGGTATCTGTATACTGTATTGTATGTGAATGGCCCATCTGATGATCGTACACAGAAAAGGGCAGCCTTAATGGTTATGAGAGTGCACAGCTGTGCCCAAAACATCATAAATATGAGTGTTACAAACAGACAGTAGTGAGCTGTCTGACTCGTTCCATGTACATTTAAATGACAGTGTTGATTCCACAATTAGAGGTGATGTAGAGAACCAGTCTACAACTGTCTGTAATTTAGCAAAGCCAGCCGTCATGCTTCAACTGACATGATTTGTAGATAATTGCTATTTGTAAGAGATAAAACCAGGGCATGTTCCTTTTGGAAAAGGAGTGCCGGTGATATTGGAAATGGCCTGCATCAACCTGACTTAAGCTGAGCTCATCAAATAAACTGTGCCGCACTTCTTTGAACTTGATGATATAGCATGACATCACAAGCTATCAGCTCACCTTCAGGTGTTGCTTTGGGATGATTCAGCCTCTTCTCAAGCAGTTACAGCTCTGTTTTTATTTTTACCATGATATTTCTGTAGCACATTTTGTGGTCTGTTGCAGTATTTACCATAGATGACTAGACAAAATCTCCCCTTTAATACGCTGCCTTAATTTGAAGGTTTTACGTAATATACTGGGTATATACTGTGTATATATATGCTAAGAGCAGATGATTGCTTTGCATTCTTATTGGCATCATGGTTATAAATTTCAGCATGTCCTTTCTGTATTATAAGGTATATGTACAGTATATGTGTCAGATAAATGTTTTTTCTATGATACTTTCAACTGTTTCACATTTATAAACAAGTGTGAATCATTCTGTTAGTCTTGGTTGTTCAGTTAGCTTATACTTTTTCATGTATTTGGTCCTTAAAAGATGTAGAGATACTTCCAGTAATAGCTGCATTCCTATTCACTTTTGTTACCTCTAGTCCTGAAATGCTTTCTAATGAGAATGGAAAAAAAATAAAAAATATGGTAAAAATCATTAGCAGTGCAGTAACATGCCTGTATATTTTATGAGCAGTGTTACATAAGTCATTAAATATCAGTTAAAATTGGCAATAAGACATTTTTGGGGTTAACATACTTGGATAAATGATATCCAATTTTGGAATATTCAGTTTATTCCTGTGTTACTGGAGGCACAGTACTTGAGGTGGCCCATTAAAACCTGGGTTATACAAGTTATTTTTTTTTTAGGTAGTATGCACAGTGCATGGACAATTTAGCAAAATCTTACAAGACTGTTAATTGATTATGAAATAAACACATTGTAATTGTCAGATCTATTAAGATAGTTGCCACTCTCATTACAGTGACATATCTCTCCAACGGATACAAAGTTATGAAGAGAAGTCCATACTTTCACATTCCCAGTGGCATATTTTCCTACCCATGTATAATAGATTAACGTTTTAGTCTAAAGCTTTGTTGCCAGGACAAAGCGATATGCTATAATTGTCTAGTGTGAGTTAAGAAATTTGCCCTGCAATGGCAGCGTATGTTCCCTCCTTGTTTACATTAGACTTTAATATAGTTTTTTTTTTCATTATTATTGAAGTAGTACTAGTAGTGTATCTACTATGCATTCCAGAATCATTGTTACTTTAGGTAGTCTCAGGTTGTTAGTGAATCTGTAGTAGATATGCAAGTCAGAAAAAGAGAATATTGAATGATTTGTTAAGGATCCCAGAAGTCTACTGAACTCAAAACTTAAAGTGTGGATTCCATAAGCTTGTCTGAGTTCTAGGTACAGTATATTTTGACTTGATTGACTTTTACCTGATTATTTACTTCTAGACAACATATTTTTTAATGAACCAGTAAGTGCAGATCATCTAATGCCTTTTGAATACAAGTATGGTATTTCTTGCAAAAGATAGATAACATACATAGATAGATACATAACATACATAGATAGATACATACCATACATAAGCAGTTTATGGAAGACCTCTAGATCAGGGTGATTTTGACCAGACTGTGTTTATTTGTTTATTTATAATTACAACATACTGCCAATCCAAAGTACAGTGGATGGTATCAGTCTTGAATTGTTATTTTATTGACTATTTTTGGCTCACAGAATTTTTAGATGAAGGGCAAAGAGGATCTTGAGGGTACTGTTTTTGACTGTTCTGGATTATTAGAATATGGAAGAATCATTTAGTAAGGTAAAGATAGTGAAGGATTACAGGTGTAATTCTATTAGCCAATTCTGTTTAAATAAACTTTATTGTCATTCGCAATTCTGCAACTGGTAAGAAAAAGACTCCTTGAAAGTTATCTAAATTAATGAATGTAATTTTCCCTCATTTGTTCATTCATTCATTATCTGTTTCACATTAATTCATTCTGTAAATATTGCATAGGCACCCAGAAATCCTAACTGTTAATACATGACAAATGTATATTTATTATATTGAGTCCTTGTGGATGTGCTTGCTGTGATAAGCAATATATACAGTAGCAATTGACTGATTTATATTTAAGGTGCTATTGTGTGCCTTAGAAGTACAGGGACCAGAATCTGATTTCTTTTTTCTGTAAGGTTTGCAAGCTTGACTCGTATTTATTTTGTATAGTGTATTTTTTTTAAATATTTTTTTGATTTACTCTCGTGTTCTGAAAAAGTGCTTGTTTTGAAGTCAATGGCTTACTCTAAACTGACTGGTAAGAGTTCCATTCAGGATTGGTCCCTACCTTGCTCTCTCGATGCTGTTACAATAGATTTTTACTCACCAGGACCTGTAACTGAAAAAAAGATCTCAGTATATTAATGAAGGAATGATTCATAATTATACCTTTTGGCAAGATGATACTGAAAAGTCCTGTGGCTTTCATGATCTTTTATATTAGTTTCTTATTAAAATGCAGTTGTCTCCTCTGGTGCATATTCTTTCCCACTAAGACAATCAGTAACAAGCCATTTTGGTTTTAAAATTTACTTTCTCAGTTTAATTATTGCTTGAAACATACTGAATGAAAACAGTAAAATCCTAATTCATTGAAATGAGCCAAAAATAATTTAGTCCAGAATTAGTCTTTTATTTCCTGTGAAAACTGAGTGTAACTGAAGTCTAAGTTCTTACCCCGCTAAGCTTTTATTTTGGAACAGCTGAATGAAAATACAAACATTTTATGACATTTTTGTTCTGTATCCATTTGTACTCATTTTGCAGTATTTTTTTTCCTTCCTTGATTTGATGTGGTCAAAACACTTGTCATCCACTGCATTTGCTTCATGATCTAGGGAAGCTTGGCATTTGTAAAATTGGAGATGAAAGAAAGGATCATCCTGAATGTAGGCCTTGCCACAGAATTTTTCAAATTTCCTGACAAACTGTCAAGCTTAATTTCGCTTCTGACTGCCAAAATAAACTTCATCTGCCATTTGTAATAAACAGAATCAGTTGCCAAGCCTTTCTTAAATTGTGTCAACCAAGCTTTTTTTTTATTTTGTTCTCTCTTCTTCTTGGAGTCCAATTTACAGCAGCTTTATTGTATATAGTATGTCTATTTGGCTAAACCAGCCCATATGTCTGTTGCGTGCATTACACATTAGAAAATGACATTAAGAGCTTTCTATACATTTTGCTCTGTTTTTTATGGCACTTTGAACCATGGCAAAAATTTAATATAGGAAGCTGAAAAAGAGGCCTGCCATGGTAACACTGAAATATTGTACGTGTAATATAGCTGAGTTATTTAAAAGATTATGATGTTGTGTCTTAAAACAAGCATCCTTAAAGTGTATTTATGTGTATATCTGTTTTTTATTGTGTAGCACCAAGACATTGTCATTATTTACAAATTAAAGTGTTATTTTTCATATATATTTGTTGGTGAAGGCAGGAATGAAAATTAAACAATAGAAAACTTCCAGGGCTTGTTTTCCATCTTGCAATGTACACTGTATGTGTAGAAATAATTTAAGTAATGGACAATAAAATATCTTCTTCATGAAGAATATTTGACCTGTCTTTTAACATGACATGCCATATATATATAATATATAATATACACACACACATATTTTTCCCCCCTTACAGTCTATCCATTGGTGCATTTTAAATTCTAGGTTCAGTTTAGTTTCAGGCAGTTTGATTAGCCTGGGGCTTCTCTTATCTCAGGTCTTATCTCTTCCTAAATCAAGCCAAGAGTTGCTTGAAAGTTACAAGTGGTATGTTAGTTACTGCAGCTGTTACAACACTGAAAACTTCTAGTTATGATTATGTGGAACAGGTGAATAAGGGTCAGTGTTTAACCTGCTGTTTTAAAGTCCATAGCTGTCAGGAACTGAACAGTTGTTTATTGATATTCTTTTGTCTACAGCTTCTTTTTGATAAGTTAAGACATAAGTACAACATAAAATGATTCTTACATATAATTGTTGGTAGAGGTGACTGCAGTGCAACTTTGAGTAAAGGTTTCCTTTTTAGTATCACAGTTCAGTATGGCTGTACTGATTTACACATTTTGAGGGGCAAAGACAGACAGATGCATCCAGTGTTGCCAGATTAATTTATTCAGCTATCTTTAAGATTTAATACCACCTGTAGGCTCTTTGATTGCAACATTCAAGCTACATGTAGGCATTAAATTAAAAAGATGAGAAATAATGCCATAGTATTTTACCTGCTCATCTTTAACCACCAGTAAACTTAAGGAGCAAAAAGCAATTCTTTAGATAGATAGATAGATAGATAGATAGATAGATAGATAGATAGATAGATAGATAGATAGATAGATGATAGATAGATAGATAGATAGATAGATAGATAGATAGATAGATAGATAGATAGATAGATACTTTATTAATCCCAAGGGGAAATTCACATACTCCATACTTTATGGTTTAATAATGCATAAAATAGTAATTGATCAATCAGTCTTTATATTTAGCATTTTTCATACCAAGCAACATTTTAAGTCACTTCTTAAAGCACATTATTGTATGCGATTACAGATGGAGATATGAATGAATTACATACAGTATTTCAGAATACCATATGTAGGCTATAGTACCCAATAAGCTGTGAATTCCATGTTCATAACAGAATTTTCATCCATTGACTATTACATCTGTT